>NC_071264.1:28403507-28428507 GCF_023375685.1 Ictalurus furcatus
GTGGAGGTGAACTGACCCGAGTCTTTCCTACAGTAGAAGAAATGATTTTATTTGTGGCTGAAAAATGATGACTTCATTAACACGATAGACGCTCGAGCCTCCACGTATTTCTTTCTCCACACGTTCATATCATATTTCAAACAGATTCTCGTTGCTGTTATACACGAGTTTCAGTTTGGTTTTTTTGGTTTTTTTTTTTTAAAGCGTCACGCTTCCAGGAGTCTCTCTGAGATCAGTACTCACCACGGGCATTGACAACAATCAGCTCACGCAAAAAACTCATTTAAATATCGTTTCTTTCGCAAAATCGTGCACAAAATCATTCTTCATGAGCCTTTTATCAGAATTCATCATTTATCGGAATGCCCATGCCAATTAGTACTCGTCAGATCAGGGCGTCAGTGTGGTATCGTCATTATCTCTGCGGAAAAAAAACAGGAACGTCTCGAGGAACGTTGGGTATTAAAAAGTAGAAGTAGTATCTGATATCTGATATCTTGCAGGCGTATGAGAACAATCCTGTATGCTAACGAGGTATACAGTGTTATATTTTTTTAGAGGAATGATGTCGGACGAAATCTTCAAACCCGCGTAGTGCTTTTTCTCATGTCTTCCCTACTGCTTTATTATTTGTACCGCTCCTGAAAATAAAAACCGCCATAAGAAACAGGACTCAGAGCATCAACAGGGTCTTTATCATTTGCATTTGTTTTTTTAACTGCTTACTTTACTGGAAGGACAAGAGCATGTGTTGTCTTTGTGTTCTTCGCCCACGCTACAGTATCTGTTTATACTTGTACGGAGAGATCAAATGGAAATCATTTCATTCTATAGCTGTCCAGTCTATGCAGAATCTTATGGACACTTATTTCTGTCGATACATACATTTCATTACCAATGAAATTAATAATAATAATAATAATAATTCCTTAGATTTATGTAGCGCTTTTCTAGGAACTCAAAGCGCTTTATATCGTATGAGGGAAATCTCCTCGACCACCACTAGCGTGTGTGGCATCCGCCTGGATGATGTGACGGCAGCCATGGTGCGCGAGAACGCCCAACACAGACCAGTTATTGGTGAAAGGAGTGAGTGATGTAGCCAATTCAGAGATGGAGATTATTAGGGGGCCATGATAGAGAAGGGCCAATGGGGGAATTTCGCCAGGACACCGGGGTTATAGCCCTACTCTTTTTTACGAGAAGTGTCCTGGGATTTTTAACGATCACAGAGAGTCAGGACCTCGTTTTAACGTCTCATCCAAAAGACGGATTGTGCGGCATCTGGGAAACCAGACACATCGTCAGATGCTGCTGTGGCTGAATTCTGGTCTACCTAAAGACATCTAAAATCTCACCAGCTAAGTGTGATTTCCTCATACAGTGAATGTCACGCTTCGACCAAGCCATGTGTCGTTGCGAAACGGACATAACCCTGATCAGTTCAGTTTGTGACCAGATACAAGCTGTCAAAATGTCCGAGAAGCTCCGGCACTGCGGTCCGGTCCGAACAAAACATTTTTAAAAAATCCCCACGAAATGGCTCGAGAGCCGTGATTTGATTCCGTCTGTTGACAGATTTCCTTATGGAACAGGAAATCAGCGTGACTGCGTGTTTGACTGATTTACAGCCAACAGCCAATAGCGTTCAAGATACAAATTTGACAGTAGCTAAATATGGAGAAAAGTGAAGAGGCTTTTTTCAGCTGTGGAGAGAAAGTCTGGTGACTTCAATGAGCATGACATCCTAGACGTCAGGATGGCAAGTTTTTCTGTAGTTATGCCATGTCACGTTTCAAGGATCTGCAATCGCAGATATTCAAAAGTCTAATTAACAAACAAACAACAAAACAAAGACACTAAGGTAACTTGGCATAAACTGTGGCAAAAACTAAACATAAACTAACAAGATCAATAAACATGCTAACACGGAACACGGTGGTCTAAGACAAGCGAAAGACAGAGAAACAGTGCAGACAATGGCTATATATACACAAGTGTGCTCATTACCAAACGTGAATCAGGTGCAGGTGGTCATGTGACATGTAGTGCAGTGCAGTGACTGATGGGAACGGGAGTCCAGAGTTTCCCGATATATGACATGCCAGACATGTTCGAGGTGAGGGAGAGCCGCAGGGTCGTCACCAGGAGAATCGGAATAATAGAAAAATAAAGTAATAAAAAAAGTGGCGAGTTGGCGTAAGTTGGCGACATTCTACCCCAAGTTGGTTAAACGTTCCTGCACAGCTGCTAAAGTCACACGAACTCCACCCTCTTCCAAACAAGTAAACTCCGACTACTCATTCCCAACCAAGAGATACTTGGAAAAGGGAATAATCCGGGAAGACGCACAGCAAAAAAAAAAAAAACAACACTCAGACGAACCACGTTTGTTGCTAACAAGCGGTTTCTGTACAGCAAGACATGACCCTGGGGCGGTATTTCTAGATACGTTATCATATTGGTGTCTATAACACCAACGGACAGATACAAAAAAATCTCTGAAACACCAATTTGGATTTCAAGATTCTCTTTTTCACCATTAGGGGCAAGCAGACTCTAAAATGCTAGAACATTTTCTTCCGATTGAGAAAATGTTCATTGAGAAATGTTATCGAGCACATGTGGATGTTGGATGTGGGATTCTGGATATTCATAGGCTGTGCAGGATTGAGCTTAGCTGCTGTACTGTATATAAGTCGAACAAAGAAGCCGGAATTCCAGTGTACATCAACGTAGGCGTCTTATATGTCACACCACTACCTCGCTCAGCGTGACGGGTAGTTCCTTGTGTAAACCCAAGGCCGTAATTACGCCGTCAGTTGTTGCATCTGCTCAGCTCCAGGTCTACGTGTTAAACTATGAGCCATCGTGTCTTCTTTTGAACACATGATTCACTGTAGTGTGAGTCAGTCTTAGTACACACTGCTGTGACATTGAAAGTGTCAGATAACAATACATTAAATTAGACCTCCTTGCTGTGGTGGAGTCAGACTGAATGAAGCAATTATTAAGAGACTGTACAGCTTTATTACATGGCGGCTGATGAATAGCACAGAATGTTAAAATGGATGAAATGGTCAGACCCGAAATAAATGACATGACTAGCTTTGTCTTAGGGTAGATTTCATTCTAATGCATAAGGAACTTTATTCATTTCAGTTCCAAGCTAAGCTTTTAACAATAAGGTTAACAAGTTAATGATGATGAGTCTTTGTTAGTCACGTATACATTACAGCACGGTGAAATTCTTTTCTTCGCATATCCCAGCATGTTAGGAAGCTGGGGTCAGAGTACAGGGTCAGCCAGGATACAGGTTATGGGCGTTGCTCAAGGGCCCGACAGTGGCAGCTTGTCAGTGCTGGGGCTTGAACCCCGACCTTTCGGCCGGTAACCCGGAGCCTTAACCGTCAAGCCTCCACTGCACCACGTGCTTCTTCCAAGACACACGAAACCAGCCCAACACCGGGCACCGTAAAACACTTTTATAAAAGCGCTATCTGCCCTAACAGATGTAAGCTAACAGAATAAGCTAACAGATGCCACGATTGTCTAGTGTCTCTGTGATTGACACGAGAGTGACTCACACATCTTATGTTTTTGAGGAGGATTAAAAGTCCACTAACTTCCCAGAGCCAAAATGTCCCTATCCGTCTTGATTTCAAGTCAAAATGTACAACGTTTAGTGATTTCATGCACTGATTGACAAGCTCTGCGTCTCTTAAAACGTTCCACCATTGTCACGATTGTTGTCATGAGCTCTACATTATTTAATAATCTAGAAAATCCAGAAGACCGGTACGCAAAATAGGGCTTTGGTTTGGTTGAAGGCTAAGTGAGGTGTTTTTTAATATTTAAACACTAAAAAAAAAAAGTGCTGACTAAGGGAATTTGGCCTGTGTGACATCATATTTATACCCCTGTGAAACAGGAAGTCATGGTTGAACAAGTTCCTGTTCCTAGTCGCCCAGGTGTACTAAAAAAAAAAAAAAAGGAAGAAATATCAATGGGAGTATACTTCAGATATATTTTACTCATATGAATTCATAGGGGTGCCAATAATTCTTGCAAACCTATGTTTGACAAAGATTTTTTTTTTTTGGTAAACTTGTGTTGTGTTTGCAATTGTTTGATATCCATGAGAGGAGAGTATTTTTTGGGAACTTTTTTTAAACAAAAGATCAATAGTTTAAACAATAAAGACAATTGGTCACAGCCGTCTTTGCTCATATTTACCAAGGGTGCCGATATCAGTGGAGGGCGCTGTACGTAAGTATACAATTTGTGACACAATGCTAGTTTGTTTAGTTAGTTGACATACACTGACACATGGTGTAACACTGCCTCCACTATTTATGTTCGTATTGCACCATGTGGATACTTAGCTCTTTTTTATGAGGACATGCACAATGACCGCAAGATACATGTAGCAGCCATCTTATGTAAGTTTAATTGAAATCAAATCATAGTTCACCCATTACATCGCCCATAAACTCTCTCATGTTCCAGAGAACATTAGAAACCACATCTCCCTGCAGTCACGCCTGGTTTTCCACTGAAGCTGAGCAGGGTTTAGCCCGGCAGCTATTCCCCCCCCCGCCCCCCGGCAACCCCCACCCAGGAACCTCATACCTTCGTATGCTTCATGAAGATCCAACCATTCCTGTTTTAGTCCTCCATTTGCTGTTATAACAAGCTCCACTCTTCTGGGAAGGCCTTCCACTAGATTTTGGGGCGTGGCTGTGGGGATTTGTGTTCATTCAGCCATACGAGCGTTAGTGAGATCAGGTACTGATGTCGGGTGAGGAGGTCTGGGGTGCAGTCGGGGTTCCAGTTCATCCCAAAGGTGTTCAGCGGGGTTGAGGTCAGGGGCAGGACACTCGAGTTCTTCCGCTCCAACCTTAACACACCATGTCTTCATAGCAAACTCATGCAGGAACAGGTTTGGACCTTTTAGTTGCAGTGAAGGGAAATTGTAACGCTACAGCATACAAAGGCGTTCTGTACAATTTTGTGCTTCCATCATTGTGGCAACAGTTTGGGGAAGAACCACATATAGGTGTGATGTAGTGTTAATTTTGTCAGCTATTTAGTCGTAGTCTTAGTCTTACGTCAATTGTCCTTGACGTCTTTTTAAAAAAAAAAATCATATTCATATCATAAAAATTTTTTTGTAAAGATTTAGTTGACTAAAAGTCTGGCATTTTAGTCTCATCCTGGTCAAAGAAAACCGTTAAGTAGTTTAGTCATTGAAAACTGTTGACATTTTTAGCCATAAATATGTGTAAATATAATATAAATATGAACATATACATACCTTTATAATATATAATAACATTACACTTATTTCATGTCTCCTACAAGCAGTATGTTTTCTTGAGTATTGCCATGTCACATCCTGTCACCGAATCAACTTCCAAGCAAGCACAGCGGACTACAAATATGGCCGTCATGGACTCCAATACCCAGAACACAGACATGCGTCCCCGCTCGCAATCACCTAGCTTTTAACAGAGCATACAGGGTTCAATCAGGGTCTCACACACACACACACACACACACAGTATAATAGGACTTTCAGTCAGTATACGCTTTGTGACGTATACACTCAGTTACTTAGTGTTCTGCCGTTACCGAGCCTTATATATCGTGTTTGATTGTACTGTTTTTGACCCCTTTTCTGTCCAGTGTGTTTGTGAGTTTTTGCCTTGCCCAGTTCAGATTGTTTGTTCATCGCCTGACCCTTTGCCTGTTTTTGATATTCGATTCTGCATTACCCTTTGGATTGTCTGCTTGGTTTTTCTAATAAACTGCATCCTGTACCTGCTATTGCATCTGCTTCGACTCAATCTCCGACGAGTATGAAGACAGGCACGCGAAAGGTCAACATTCATGAATTATGTACGTCACAAAACAAACATTCATTCTTATCTTCCGTATCACGACCCTCTGCCCTCTCACTCCTAGCTTTTATACCAGGTGGTCCAAATTCTCTCCCTTTCTCTCTCTACTCTTCTCTCTCTTTTTTTTGACTTTCATCACTGATAGCGACGCGTTCCCGTTGGCTGCAGCCTGTATTATGAATTATGGCTTTATTATCAGGAAAGTCAACATTGCGCAACCACTCGTGTTAATATCCCTGCTACGCTTATGTGCGGGACTCGTGTGCGTAGGCTGTTTCAGGGGCAGTCTATTATATTTTGTCTTCTCTTTTCGGTTGAAGGAAACAAAGAGGGATTTCACTAAAGTTGAAATTTTTAAAACATGACGGTTTTAGTCTCGTCTTTTTCCGTCGACGATATCGCATGTCCGTGTTGTCACAGGTAGTGTTTAATGACGTCGGTGTCGTGTCGTGTCGTCTCGTCATCGTCTTGTCTTAGTCATGGAAAGGAAAAAAAAAAGGGCGTCGACTAACATTTTCCGTCATAGTTTTCGTGAACTGAATTAACACTAGTGTGATGGTCAGGTGTCCAGAAACTTTTGGCAGTATAGTGTGTAATAAACAGATTACGGCTCTGAGTCGAACAAGTCAGGCGATCTTTATTCATGTAATCTGGGCTGGAGTGCCGGCAGCGATGCTAAGAGTGCAGTTCAATTCTTTTGCTTGTGGGCGAGTTCAGGCACTGGGTTTTAGGATGTATGCAGAGGATATAAACCATTAGGCGTCCTACTCTTAGCTTTTCCAGTCCCTCTCAACAGGGAAGTGCCATTGTCATGCAAATCAATAGTGGCTGCTAAAATCAAGTGGGAGCGAAACCCACTCACATCTCATTTTCTGTGACCAACTCACATCTCCCTCTTTATACATTCCCTCCTTACATTCTCTACCTCTCTTTTTATCGCTGTCTTTTTGTTCTCTCCGCTATGTCATGCACGCGTCCTACCACAGGCATTTATCAGGACACTGGCACCGAATTCTGCGTGCTCTACATATGCCGTGCCACATTTACGTGCTATTCATTTATTTATTCACTTATTTTACATAGCTCATGGGAATATGCTGGATTGTTGCGCGCTACAAATCAAATCATCTCTGGTAGTTAAATATTCAGCAAAACCAACAAGCCAGATGCAGGAAGATACACAATCCAAAGTGCAGACCCTGACAAATATTGGCGAAGCTTAAGAGCACTGGGATCAGTTCATCAATATTCATGTATGCAGTGGGATAAAATTTCATTCTTGCAAAACTTTTAACCCTGTGTTCACAGTAGCAAGTGATTTCACAAAGCAACAGCTAACAAAAGTGACATCTGAATGGAGATTTTCAGAATTCTACGCAAATTAGTCGATACTTCCTCAGACCAAACCTATGGCACGCGGGGTCCGACGTTTCTTCGATTAGTTTCTACCTGCCATTGGTTCTCATTTAATTTGGAAGTAAAATGGGAAAAGGCCAAAAGTGGCATTATTCAGTTTAAAAAAAAACAAAACAACAACAATGCATACAAAGATGTTGGTCTGAAAGTCGCACACAAATTTCAGTGGCAATTTTTGTTCAAACGATGAATCCGCTGCAGCAAGATTTCTGAGGACCTCAGAGAAAGAGTTCTTGATGCTATAAATGACTGAGAAATGAAATGTGAAAACAGACTCTGACACTGAAATCCCACTCGTGCCGACCAGTGACAAACGTGAGCTAGCTGACTAACAAGCTAGCTAACTATATTACCTAACATTAATGATTAGCAATTGCACTCTTGTCAAAGCTGCTGTTACATAAGAATATTTAGTATCTTTTGACCCAAGAGATTTGAGAAATAAACAGTATTATGGTCTACTGCTAAATCTGTGAAGTTGTATTTTTTTTTTTCCAAATGAAGACTCCACTGTTTTGTTGGCTTGTTCTTAGCAAAACGAAAGCTAGCTGACGAACAGGCTAATTATGCTAGCTGAACTTAGTGATTCATACTATGTGGATCCTGGCATTTTTAATGATTCTAGAGGAATAGCCATGTACCTGGGATAATTCTTCTTGGATTAAAACATTCATTATTGTACGTAGATTATTTTTAATGGTTTAAAATGAAATGATTAGAGTCCTTCAAGGGGTAAATGTTTCACTTTTTTTTTTAGCAGTTCTTTCCTTCTTCTTTATTTTTATTTTTAGATTAAGTCACTGATATTTGACATCGTTTTGCATAGAGTGTACCAAGAAAGGAGTGCAACATGCCTCAGGATTTATGTTTATTTTAAAATAACTAGCTTATTCCATAGGTTTAAAGATCTAGGGAGGACTAGGTACGAGAAGCATATTATACAGCATTTATAGCAATCTTGGATCTAAACGGTATGTTTAAATACTGTGAAAAAGCAGTTCTTCGGTAAACTGTGTTTGTGCTCTTGTGTTGTTCCTTATTTAGCTGGATCGCACCGAGGTGATCAAGAGCAACCTGAACCCAGTGTTTGCAAAGGTCCTAATGTTGGACTACTACTTTGAGGAGGTGCAGAAGCTACGCTTCGAGGTCTACGACATTCACGGGACCCACAGCATCGGCACTCGCGATGATGACTTCCTGGGTGGGATGGAGTGCACGCTCGGTCAGGTGAGACACCTGTGTGTAAATATTTTTATTTCTTCTTTTAGCTCAGTGGAAATCCAACAACGAGAAGTTATTTTTCAATTTCTTCAACAGATTGTGGCTCAGAAAAAGATGGTAAAACCACTGCTACTGAAATACGGAAAATACGCCGGAAAGTCTAACATTACGGTGAGTTCTGCTTTAAATCGATCGGTTCTGGTACAGAATATATACCAGGGGCTGGGTGATATGATTGTGATATATCAAAATCATGATACACTCTGTTGAGTGTTGGTGATCTGAATGCTTTTGTTACTGTAACAAAATTTGCTGAATGTTAAAATCTCATTTTCCTTGTCATTAATATGCTAAGTAAAGAATAAAACACTTGCTATAGAAAAGTAATCAACGACTAGGTGGTGTGAGACAACCCAACCCCATGAAGTAGAGTTACGGTTTCCATTATGAAGTTGATTAATTTCCTATAACAACACACCCTGAAGTGAGATTGTTCCTATTATACCATATCACTTTGCCAATGCTAACAATTTTATTTATTAAAGAACGCCACGTCATACTTTTATTGACTCCCTGCTGAAAAAAACAATAGAAACCCTTATAGAGTTTGTAATGGTTTTAAGGATTATAATGGGAATTGTATTGGTTTTAATGGAAACTGTAATGTGAAGGTCTACTAGTAATTTGTTGCCTTGAATTGGTGGCATGTTGTGTCTAGTGGATACCAGTAAAGACCAATAAAGGTAATGGTAATGGATTTAATGGTTAGCTGATGGTTTGTAGTGATATTTAGAATTTCTGTGATGGTTTCTATTGGGGGTTTTTTTCAGCAGGGGAATTGTATTGGTTTTAATGGAAACTGTAATGGTCCCTATGCTTCTTTACTGGTAATTTGTTGCCTTGTATTGGTGGCATGTTGTGTCTAGTGGATACTGATAAGGACCACTAAAGGTAATGGTTTTAATGGTCAGCTGATGGTTTGTAATGGTATTTGTTGTGGAAACCATTCGAATTTATGTGATGGTTTCTATTGGGTTTTTTTCAGCAGGGGAATTGTATTGGTTTTAATGGAAACTGTAATGGTCCCTATGCGTCTCTACTGGTAATTTGTTGCCTCGTATTGGTGGCATGTTGTGTCTAGTGGATACTGATAAGGACCACTAAAGGTAATGGTTTTAATGGTAAGCTGATGGTTTGTAATGGTATTTGTAGTGGAAACCATTCGAATTTCCGTGATGGTTTCTATTGGGTTTTTTTCAGCAGGGGAATTGTATTGGCTTTAATGGAAACTGTAATGGTCCCTATGCGTCTCTACTGGTAATTTGTTGCCTTGTATTGGTGGCATGTTGTGTCTAGTGGATACTGATAAGGACCACTAAAGGTAATGGTTTTAATGGTAAGCTGATGGTTTGTTAGTGGAAACCATTCGAATTTCCGTGATGGTTTCTATTGGGTTTTTTTCAGCAGGGGAATTTTATTGGTTTTAATGGAAACTGTCATGGTCCCTGTGGGTCTCTACTGGTGATTTGTTGCCTTTTATTGGTGGCATGTTGTGTCTAGAGTATACCAGTAAGGACCAATAAAGGTAAAGGTTTTAATGGTAGGCTGATGATTTGTAATGGTATTTATAATGGAAACCATTAGAATTTCTGTGATGGTTTCTATTTTATTCTCCAGCAGGGCTGAAGAACAACACTTTGTACTTTTTATCCGTTTAGGGTTGCATTTAATGGTGTGGAATGTCCATGTTTCCAGTTTTCACTTACGTTATAGCAGCTAGCAGTCATTTTTCTCTATCTTGTAGTTAATAAGACAAACTGTCCTGAAAGTATTACAGAGCACTGACATTGGAGACTCCTTCCGTGCCAAATAAACACCTCTTTTCAGAAAACGCCACCATTTCAACAATTACACACGGTTTTAAACCTGTTAGGACAAGACCCTGTGAATAATGCATTAAAACAATCACATTGATATAAACCTGTAACATGCAGCTGCGCTACTGTCAGAGCTGCTGTTAAAGGAAATCAATCAGCACCTTCTGACCAATCAGAAGCAAGAATTTGATTGTTCCATGGTATAAAGCTGAATTGAAAAAAATCTCGGAACATGTCCTTTTCCCATAATAATTCTCCGTTGTTCTGTTGACATTTTGTTAGCACAATATAATATTTTTATTTTATTTTTTTGCCATCACCGGCATCCAGGACATGCAATATTTATTATCAAGCATTGACCTATCTTCTGTGTCACTGTTTCTGTTGTATCAGAACCGCTTCTGTGCCTTACGCTACTATAACGTGCTCATTTTTATGCATTCATTCACACAAATAGATTATAAAAACCAAACAATCAGTGGGTGTTCAGTGAGTTATCGAGAGAAAAAGATGAAGATGAAGAGGAGGCTGGGAAAAAAAAAAAAACAACAGAGCAAACAGTATCCGTCGGACCAAAACGGCATCTAAAATAAAACATTACCAGCAGAGGTGTGTTTTTTTTCTCCCCGAGGCCCTCCATTACGGTGTTAATAGATTTCAATGGATGTTCCTGAGTGCTCACCTAGAGCAGGTACATTACTCCAATTATCTCGCTGTGTGTTCAGCTTGAAAGCTTTCAGCCAGTGGTAGAACAGCGTGTGCAAAATTCTATAGAAGTAGATTTTTCCCTCCAACACGAGGAACATAACAACAGTGTTGTTAGGACAAAATGAAGAAGAAGAAGAAGAGGGGGAAGAAGAAGAAGAAGAAGTGCTTCGTGACATGTTGTAATAGGAAAATAATCACTATTAGGATTGTAATCATCGGTTATTGATTGTCAACTCCTTTGTCCTGAAGATGTCCGAAAACTTCCTGTCTCTCTGAATGAGCCGTTACCGTTATAGAAATGATAACGCATTAGAAACGAGCGTGTTAATGTAAACTCGGGAGTGATCCGAGACGCCAGAAAACGAATCTGACCTGAATCAGCACTGCGATGTGAAGAAATGTATTTTATACCCAGTTTGCTAGGTTTCACAGATGTTTCTTCACTAGAAAAAAAAAAAGAATAAAACAGTCACGTAGACAATTTTAAGATATTAGTAGTAACAAAACATTGACAATAGCTACAACTGTAACGATGACCTTTCTGAGCACGATTGAAGAGTCTTTAACTGTTAACTTTTTAACTGCCTCCGGTCTCTATCATATCCGTTTCTTCTTGTTATTTCCGTCCAGAGTCACACCCCGCCTTGTTCACATCGGGATCAGAGATCACGATGTCGTGGCATAACGTCTTTTCAAAATATTCTTGCCGTTTATTGCCGCTGTGCGGTTGCAGCATTCACTCACATTTCGTTTGTCACTTCTTGCCGTGTACTGTTCTTGCTTTGTTGTCATTCTCCATGCGCGTCTTTGTTTACATCGTCATGTACGTATTGTTTGGATTCGTGTCTTGTCTCCGCCTCCTGTCTTGTGATTGCTATGTTCCCTGAAAGTTCTCCCTTGAAGTCACGTCAGCATTTGTCTATTGAAGCCTTTATGTGGCTTCTTCTGTTCTCACGGGAGACTCGTCGATATTTTCGTGCCATTCCAAGCTTTTGTTTCCTGTCCTTCCTGCTTGCTAGTTACTTCCTGGTTTGGACTCTTGCCTGTGATTTTGTCTTTGGTTATGTTTTTTTTTCCCCTTGTTTGTTGTTGCCTGCTTGTGTTATGACTCCCATTATGACTTGACAATGATTTATCGATCGCTCCTAATAGATAGCACGCTTATCTTACTGCCTAAAATCATGTAATATAGAGGTTTGTTTTGCTTTTTTCCTTTGGAAAAAAAAACAAAAACAAAAAACATGCAAACTTTTTGAAGCAAATCTAAACTTGCCTGTATTTCCTCATTGGTAAGTCGCTTGGGATAAAAGCGTCCGCTAAACGAATAAATCTAAATGTAAATCTATACCAGCTGCTGTTTTATAAACCTGATTCTGTCTTTATTATGATCTTTATTATGGCTGAAGCTGCAGTTGCAGTGAGTAAAAATGTCGTAAAATGGGCTGATTATATATGATTGGCTGTTACCACAGATTCATTTTTTTTCCAGACTAGAAGCTAATTAATGGTTCTGGCTTAAATACTAACCTAATAAGACCTGGTAGACTTGTTAATTTTACTGAAAAAACAACAACTATCACCTAGCGTAAACAACAATTTCTGACATACCATGTACAACATGCATTATCAGAAAGCTTGAAAAACTAGTTTTTCCTCATTTCCTGTTCGTAGGATGATTACGCACGGCTCTATTGCTCGGCAGTTCAGCTACGACTTTTTATTAAACAATAATGACGTCTGGGCTCTGTGGGGTAAATTTCACACTGGTTGTAGATTTGTTACTGCTGACCAAATTGTTTAATAGGTTTAAATCTCCGTTCTTTATTTCCACCCATCAATCCATTTCCGTACCGCTTATCCTACACAGGGTTACGGGGAGCCTGAAGCCTATCCCAGTGAACTCGGGGCACGAGGTGGGGGACACCCTGGACAGGGTGCCAACCCATCGCTGGGCACAATCACACACCCATTCACACACTTTGGACAATTTGGAAATGCCGATCAGCCTATAAGGCATGTCGGACTGAGGGAGGAGACCGGAGTACCCAGAGGAAACCCTCGAAGCACGCGGAGATCATGCAAAAACCACACACACAGGGCGGAAGCGCAGTTCGAACCTCCAACCGCTGGAGGTGCGAGGCAAACGTGCTAAGCACTAACCTTTCCAAACTCCAAAACTGTCAAGAACTTCCCCTGAACAAACAGGAACTGTGAAGTGGTGACAGTGAAGAATTTCAAGTCTGACTCGATGAAGCTGTTCCTTCGAATATCTGCTGGATTTTCACTCATTTATTTTCCTTAGTCATTGACGTCCTTGCTTCTTTCCTAAAATCTTTATTTAAATAATTAAAAAAAAACATTTCATTTTGCTACGAGTAACACCCAGTAACACTGATTCAGACCGCGGTTTAAAATTCATCCTAAAGTCAAGTTTTGCTGCTAATTTATACCACATTCTCAGTTGAATTCTCAGTTGTGATTGGTCAGAAGGCGTTCTGACAGTCGTGCAGCCGAAATCACCGGTTTATATATCGACAGCTCATTCACGGGGACTTGTATGGTGGACGCGCCACAAAAAGAGAAACGTATAATCGTTTTCTGTGAGGAGGTGTTTATATACACGTTTACGGAAGGAGTCTCCAGTGCCAGCACTTTATAAGTTTTCCACACCAGTGTTTTTAAGCTTGAGGGGTTTGCGGTTTCTGCTTTCTCGGTAACATGACATGTTGCGTTTTTGGTCTTTTTAACTTCAAGAGATAAGAAAGAGAGCCTGGAGGAGGGCAGGACTGTTTATAGCTGCTATAACGTAAGAGGTAGCAGGCACTAACTTGTTTCGCAGACGTTCCACGTCATTAAATGTAACTATAAATGGATAAAAATGTATGGTGTGTTGTTCATTCCTTACTAATTCCATCTGATTTATAGTATGATTGTACAGTGTTGTCATATTTTGTATGTGGTAAAATATTTACATTTCTTGCTTAGACTCTCATGATTAAAACCCATTTTACAGGCAGCACTAAAATCCCACTCTTTAGATCATTGACTCATATGAACATTTTCCTTTGCATGCATTTGATCTTTTCAGAGTATGCATTTCTGCATTTGGGAACACAATGAACGAATGAACATATTTGTATCTGAGCCGTATTTGTGCTCTTAAAGGGACAATGAATGCAGCTTAGTCGTGCCACAACGATTCTACCGTTTCCATCTGAAAAATTCTGTATCTATTCTACAGATATGGACAAACAAGAACAACAAAAAATATCATTAATTGCTTTTCTATTTCCCTTAGATTCATGCTGAGGAAATTTCTGGCAACAATGGATATGTCGAGCTCTCGTTCTGTGCCAAGAAGTTGGATGATAAGGTAAGAAAGATATTAATCCTTTTTTTTCCCACCAATCTGCATTTTTCAATACCTTTAAAAATATCACCCCTTTAATTCTTTTCGTAAAGGTGATGCTGATCCACCGTTAGAACTAGAGTAATAGTTGTTAAATAAAACTAGAGACGCACCGATACTAAATTTCTCAGCCGATACCGATACGCGATTATTCGGAGCGATATCGGCCGATACCGATACCGATAGTCCTGCCTTTTATACCTCCTTATAAATGAATAATAATGAATTCCACAATTCTGAAAGAAATGCAAATAAAAACTTTATTCTCTCCATTTCAACACGTTGTTTGACGGTAACTGTTCTCATCAACAGAACACACATTACTCTAATGAACATGAACACATGAACTCGATTCTGAAGATTAAAGTAAGATTATTAACTTGTTGAATGTTATTCATTCGTATTAACATTGACTGGATTGTAAAAACCCCTCCTGTTAGTCTCCCGTTCACTCTCCACAAACACAAGCATTTCTACTTCATCATTAAACATCAAACTGGTCATATATAATATCAACTTTTTTATATATTAACATTATCTGGATATGAAATATACAACTCGACAAATATATTTTTCTGTGCTATATACTATATACTGCTGCAGCGTCCGGTGTCAAATTTTTTATCAGTGCAGAGATTACAGAGATGACAAACTGCAGTTTTGTCCTCATTCCACACAAGAGACATCTTCTTTACACACAGGATGAAATCGATGTATTTTCCCGCCCTCTTTTGATTGACAGGAGATTATCGGCCCTGATAGTCATTGTTTCAGCGTGAAAAATAGCCTTTATCGGCCGATACATCGGTGCATCTCTAAATAAAACGTAAATCACTTGAATAACTGAAAGTATTAACTTTCTTCATTAAATTACTGATAATTAAACGTTACAATTCTACCTCATAGATTCAAATAAGATACACAACGAATCATTTTTGTACTGAATATTGCCTAGTATTTTGCTTTGTTCTTCTGTTCTGTTCAGTTGAACCCCTGCGGTCACAGCTGGAACTGGAGCTGGAGTTTCTGTGGGTGGGGGTTGGGGGGTGGCTCGGCAGAGTGACAGGCAGGCGGGCGACAGGGGGGGCGAGCGGCAGGGGGTTTTCGGCCTTCTTCTCTGTGTGCAAACAGCTTCTCCTACACATTAGCCCACGTAGCCGAGCAGTTCTGCGGGGATCTGTTCATCCCCGCGGTGCTGTCGCCGTGTACACAAACCTCTGCCTCCCATCTGTCTCGGCTCTCGGGCCGTCGCTCCGCTTCCTGCTCTCTCTCCTATTTTCCTAGCTCTTTTCCCTTTCCCATACTCTTTCTGGCTGTTTTTCGCGTCTAACTCTTGATTTCCCCGAGGCTCTGCTTGCATGGCGCGATAAGGAGCGGACATTTGTTTGTTTTGCGTGAATCTCAAATGATGCATGGCGACAACATGTTGATATCCGTGCGAGATCATTGATCAGCTTGAGCTCCAGAAGGACAGCTCTAGTCAAGAGATAGCATTTGGAGATGGTGTGTGAAATATGCACGCTCACGCTGCTCGACTGCTTTGAATAGTGGCTCAGATTAAATGCACCTTCAGGCAGAGAATTCTCCTCCCGACGTGGACTGGTGCCCGCTCTTAAACTTCTGTGAATCTAGATCCGCTTAGTCTCACCAGCAGGTCTCCATCTCATCAAGCTGAGCTTGTCACAGCCCGGTTCCCTGCTGGAGGCAGCACAGTATTTCAGACCCTGTGGAGACGTGGATATGCTGTGTGACATGACATTACATATTCATGAGTTCATGCAGATGTGAAGCTGATTTATGATGTACATTATTAATTTATTTCCTTCGGAATACTGAAGTCTTGGAATTTTTCTGGAACCTTTAATCTGAAAGACTAATGATGGTTATTTGATGAGGAATCCTCACTGCATATTCATAGACTTTGATCTTTGCCATATGTGCTCCAATATACTCACGGAGAGTTTTAATGACGCTAAAGGTAGGCGGGGCTTACCGTCACAGCTGACGGGGGTGGGAAAAAAATCAGAAAAAATCAGAAAAATCAGAAAAACGGCTCTTATTTTAAAAACCCAATCAAGTAAAAATACAGCAGAGAAGAGGTGGGAAGTAAAAAAGTCCAGTTACTTTACTGTACTTAAGTCTGTTTGTTTCCCCCTAAAGTATCTATACTTGACTTTCATCTCATACGTTTGACTTTTACTCTTTTACTTACACTACATTTTTTTTTTTCAATCTCTACTTTCTACTCGCCTTATTTTCAAACGTAATTACATTTCTTTTTCAAAAGGTTATTATCTGTATAACAGCATGACTTGGACAGTAGTTCCAGCTTTAACAGGAACGATATGTTTACGTATATTAACGCTCTGAATACATTATCATTTCTATAGTAACGGCACATACAATTAAAAAAAAAAATTGTTGCCGTATGGCAACAGGGAGATTACAATTCCAATTACTGCATTTTTTCGTAAACGTTATATCTTCTAGAAAGGAATCACAGTTGTAAAAAGCACGTGGATGGATTTATTCACTCAAAATGCATATAAAATTCCGATCCAAACATCTTTTGGGTGAAGTATCTTTTATATTTTTTCTCTTGAAATCTTAATTCTTTCTCTTGACACATAAAATATAGCAAATAAGGTGCAATTGCAAAATGCCTGAAATTACAACCGTTTTTTTATACTTACTTTGAATGTGAAAATAATGTAAATATACTATTAGAGGTGGCTACTTTCAGTTCATGAATGCACTTACTACAGTTCCACTATTGCATCTTGTTGCCATATGGCAACAATTACATCTGACCATTTAACAGAATACTCAAAATATATACACTTATTTAAATGGCAAAAAGATGAATATTAACCTATCTCAGATAGTGTTCCATTTGTTTTTTTCCTTTAAAAAAAGTAGTTTTGCATAAATATTGAAAATTGAATCACATTTTGAGAGCCCTCCGAGGATGACCTTCAAAGTGCCATGTGATTGCAGGAAAGGAAGTGCAAACAGCACAGCACTTCCTGGTCATGTGACACGGCGTTTTTTTTTTTTTGTTATGTCAAACTTAAAGCCGCCTTTTTTCCAGATACATAGGAAAATAGTAGTTTTGTATTATTGCCTATCAAAAAAATTGGAGATAAATTAAAGGCTGCCATATGGCAGCACCACGCAGTAAAGGGTTCAAATACATGATGTGTCGTTCATTAATAAATTAAACATCGGCAAATCATTGTGGTATAAGTGGAATAACACACTCCAGACTGCCGTTATAACAAAATAATCCTAATACCTATCACTGTCTGATGCAAAACTTTGCGATTAAACAAAATGATTTTCTGCATACTTTATCAGCAGTTAGAATGATCAAGCACCTGAGGTCCATTAATAAGGATATTTTTTTCCCCATTAACACGCACCTTTTGCCACTAGCGTATACAGTTTGTAGCTGTCCCTTGAGTTTGGAGTCATCTTCTGCTGTCCTGCTATTGGTGGCTTTTAGATGAGCGCCGTAGAAGAACTCATGCTCTGAGATACTGATTAACACGTTTACCTCGCACATACAGGGTGCGAGGTAACCCCCCCGGAAAAGACCAAAGACATGCGCTGTAGGCTGATTGGCATCTCTAAATTGTCCGTAGTATGTGAATGTGTGTGTGATTGTGCCCAGCGATGGGGTGTCCACCCGTATTGAGTTCCCTGGGATAGGCTCGAGGTTCCCCGCAACCCTAGGGATCCTGGTCCACCCTGTGTGCGTGGAGTTTGCATGTTCTTCTCCCCGTGCTTCAGGGGTTTCCTCCAGGTACTTCAGGTAACGTAATTGAAACGTAATTGAGTACGAGTACAAATATGACATTTTAATTATACAAGTATGAAAAAAGATGCTTAAATTACCGAAGGCCTTTCCATCTCGGCTTATCATACAGCTAGTGCAGTGCTTAACGCAGTTTCTCTGCTCTTGCTGAGCCGGTGCTTCTCCTGAGGCTTTGTGTCTTTATTGCATCACTTCCTTGTTCATTAAGAGTGATTTATAAATGTTTAGCATTTCTGATCACAATGCCGTTTAGTCAGCGATGTTACGCGCCAGCAATGAATCGGCTAAATGTATCCCTGATGACCGAGATGACTGAGTTTAGCCGTGAATGGCTCACACCTACAGTGTAATTCTGTAGTGTAATGCAAGTCAGAAGAAACACGAAACCATGCAAATAGCTTTGTGCATCAGGGACAGAGGATAACGATTGCCAAATGTCTAGACAGAGTAATGACTGAGCTGCAATCTTTCGACAGGATCTGTCTATTCAGATGACTCTGAGTAACTCATTACTCTCACTTCACTGCTACGACTACAACGGAAAGGACGCACGACGGTCGCTTCCCTAACGTGATCAATGAGTGTTGTTCTGAAGCCCGTGCATCTGATCTACATTTCACAGCGGTTCTTCTCTGGAGGCTTGACTGCGCAAAAACCTCTTCGCACCTTAGAAACCACTTTGGCATAATTAAAATAATGTGTTTTTGAGAACATGCCGGAAGCATTATGCGTTAAAAGTCGAGAAGAAAAACATGAAGTCGAACAGAATTCTCCGTTAATGATGCCATTAGATATCTAGTGTTAACTCTATATGCTAAGAACGATAAATCACATGACCTCATGTTGAAGGTAAGGCTGGAATAAAGTATGCAGTATTATCTTAAATGTCTGGGAAACTCTTCTATTCCTGTTCTTGGCTGAGAGGAGTGGAACCCGATGCGGTCTTCTGTTCTGCCGTAGCCTCACGGTTTGTTCATTCTGGGATGCTTTTCTGCTCACCACGGTTAGAAAGAGTCTTTATTTGGGTTTCTGTCAGCTTGAACGACTCAGGCCGTTCTCCTCTGACCTCACAGACCTGATGTTCACTGGATGTTTTTTGTTTTTCTGGCACCATTCTATATAATCTACGTAATGTGCAGGGTGGACGTGAAGATACAGGGACATAATCACGAGACATCAATGTTTATTTTATTGACTGCAGGCCAACATTAATATCATAGTCAGCATTATTCCAGGCATGGGTCAAAACACCTATATGTAGATAATCTCGGATATTCTATAGGATTATGTGTAATTGTAGATCGCGCAGGTTACAGATCAGGAGACCGGGAAACCAATCCAGAACCAAAGTGAACTCGGTATTAGGAAAACATTGAAACAAGGAAGTGGGGGGGGGGGGGGGGGGGGGGGCTCAGATTTAATAACTTAATGACTTCACAACCGGACAAAGAAACAGACGGGGTTAAGTAGCAAACTAATCAGAAGGTGACACACTAATGACACACTAGGGCAATAAACCAATGACAAGACGGGACGGATACGAGACACGTATCAGAGCGTACATAGATAGATATCAAAACAAAACAAAAGACACTGTTTCCCCATCCTGTTTTATGACATGAATATTAAACTCTTGATCTATACCTGCATGCACTGCTGACACATAATTGGCTGATTGGATAATTACATGAATGAGCAGGTGTACAGATGTTCCTATTAAAGAGGCCGGTCAGTATATCTTAAAGGCTGTAAAACACAGTCTTGGTCATTTTTATCTTGGGGAGCACGACGGCTTAGTGGGTAGCACGTTTGCCAAGTACCTCCGGGGTTCGGCGCTTTCATGTTCTCCACCTGCTTTGGGGGTTTCCTCCAGGGACTCCGGTTTCGTCCCCCAGTCCAAGGACATGCTGACTGGAAGTTCCAAATTGTCCGTAGTGTGCGATTGCGCCCTGCGATGGGTTGGCATCTGGTCCAGGTTGTGCCCCGCTATACCTAGGATGGGCTCCAGGCTCCTCCGTAACCTTGTCTAGGATAAATGGTATGGAAAATGGATGGATGGAAGATCGATCTTCTTAACCTTCTACTCAGGCTTGATTCAAGGGTTGAAGCAAGGGAATAAGCCCGATTAAAAAAAAAAAAAAAAAAAGGATTAGGATTCATGTTCTCATGTAATATCATTGAAGAAGTCTGTTATCTAATATGACCTTCTGAAATAGCAAACAAATCAGAAGAAAGCAGTTGGGATAGTTAATGGTTCAACCTACCTACAAGTGTTGTACGTGGAAGCTTTTATCAACCAGAATATCTCTTAAACAGAAACACCAGGGGTTCTACTGGGAATGCTGTCTGGAAAGGAAATACTTCATTGTGCACAGGATTCTACACAGAATGAAGGAGTTTACAAATAATGGAAGATTAAAACTCGTCCAAATCGCTCGGCTCTCATTCAGACCTGTTACCTTGACAACCCAATCCAGTCCTGATTCTCTGTCTGGCTTAATGTGGTGAGAAATGGGGGGCATTAACGGCTGTCCTCCGTGCCCTGCACGATCCGTTGCCCTCGGCTGGCGACTAACCAAGCCGTGACTCAAAGATACATGTCAAATGATTGTTTTCCTGATTTGATTGGTCACAGCTGTGAGAGAAAACACTGGCAGCGCACCAGGAAGTGAACCACGGAGAATAAGATTCGACTCAATTTCCCGCTGCACGAGGCCTCACCTGAAGAGCGATTACTTATTGTGCAATTCTATCAGATTATTTTTTGTTTAATTTAGATTTTATTTCATTTACACCTCTCGGTTCTATCGTAACCGAAGTGTGTGTGTGTGTGTGTGGGATATCTGACCCATTTGTATTTGATTTTTGGTTTTATTTGATTATTTATTTGTGCATTTATATGCATGTGTATTTTATGTAAAATATATATTTTAAATTTGTTTACGTGTTATTATTTTTTTTATTATATACTATTCTACTACTTTATTTGACTTTTTTTTTTTTTTTTTCCAATCTTACTTTTTAAATCGAATTAGACTTTATTTTTTCGCCGCTCACTTCTATCCTAACCGAAGCCTCGTTGATGTGTGCGTCTGTAGGACCTCTTCAGCAAGTCCGATCCGTTCTTGGAGATTTATCGTGTGAACGATGACAGCACAGAGCAGCTTGTACACAGAACAGAAGTGAGTGGCGTTGCTTCACTAAAGAGCGATTCGCTATTCTTCCTGTCGTTCCCGTGTTCAGTGTTTTTTTTTTTTTTATACTCGTCACAGGTGATCAAGAACAACCTGAACCCTGTGTGGCAGCCGTTCAAAGTCTCCCTCATTTCCCTGTGCAGCTGTGACGAGGACAGGAAGTTAAAGGTGCCTAAGTGAACGAGACGAAACAAGTAACGATTCGTAAAAAGTGAATGAGATGTGAGATAATCGCACTGGTTGTTGACCCCGCAGTGCCTGGTGTGGGATTATGACTCGAGAGGGAAGCATGACTTCATCGGCGAGTTCTACGCTACGTTCAAAGAGATGCAGCAAGCTTCTGGAGGAAACAAGGTCAGTGAGAGACGCTGCATTGATGTGCGTCATGAATGAACCGATTTTCTCCGAGTGAGGTTTGAGAAGCCAAACGAAGTGGCATATATACTGTATGTGTGTGTATATATATATATATATATATATATATATATATATATATACAAAAAAAGCTGTAAAGCAATGATGGCTTGAAAAATAATCAAATTAAACATTTCTACATAAAAAATACAATGTAGAGCAGTCAACAGTAATAAACTAAATAACAATAAATATTTACTGTGACAAAATATCGAATCTTGGAGAATCTGTTGCACTTGTATTTATTTTATTTGTTATTTGGTCTGTTATTTAACGTATTGCTTTCTGACATACAAACAGTTTTCTGTATAATTTAAAAAAATGTACAGTGAGGGAAAAAAGTATTTGATCCCCTGCTGATTTTCTACGTTTGCCCACTGACAAAGAAATGATCAGTCTATAATTTTAATGGTAGTTGTATTTGAACAGTGAGAGACAGAATAACAACAAAAAAATCCAGAAAAACGCATGTCAAAAATTTTATAAATTAATTTGCATTTTAATGAGGGAAAAAAGTATTTGACCCCCTCTCAATCAGAAAGATTTCTGGCTCCCAGGTGTCTTTTATACAGGTAACGAGCTGAGATTAGGAGCACACTCTTAAAGGGAGTGCTCCTAATATCAGTTTGTTACCTGTATAAAAGACACCTGTCCACAGAAGCAATCAATCAGTCATATTCCAAACTCTCCACCATGGCCAAGACCAAAGAGCTCTCCAAGGATGTCAGGGACAAGACTGTAGACCTACACAAGTCTGAAATGGGCTACAAGACCATTGCCAAGCAGCTTGGTGAGAAGGGGACAACAGTTGGTGCGATTATTCGCAAATGGAAGAAGCACAAAAGAACTGTCAATCTCCCTCAGCCTGGGGCTCCATGCAAGATCTCACCTCGTGGAGTTGCATTGATCATGAGAACAGTGAGGAATCAGCCCAGAACTACACGGGAGGATCTTGTCAATGATCTCAAGGCAGCTGGGACCATAGTCACCAAGAAAACAATTGGTAACACACTACGCCGTGAAGGACTGAAATCCTGCAGCGCGCGCAAGGTCCGCTGCTCAAGAAAACACATATACATGCCCGTCTGAAGTTTGCCAATGAACATCTGAATGATTCTGAGGACAACTGGGTGAAAGCGTTGAGGTCAGATGAGACCAAAATGGAGCTCTTTGGCATCAACTCCACTCGCCGTGTTTGGAGGAGGAGGAATGCTGCCTATGACCCCTGGAACACCATCCCCACCGTCAAACATGGAGGTGGAAACATTATGCTTTGGGGTTTTTTTTCTGCTAAGGGGACAGGACAACTTCACCGCATCAAAGGGACGATGGACGGGGACATGTACCGTCAAATCTTGGGTGAAAACCTCCTTCCCTCAGACAGGGCATTGAAAATGGGTCGTGGATGGATATTCCAGCATGACAATGACCCAAAACACATGGCCAAGGCAACAAAGGAGTGGCTCAAGAAGAAGCACATTAAGGTCCTGGAGTGACCTAGGCAGTCTCCAGACCTTAATCCCATAGAAAATCTGTGGAGAGAGCTGAAGGTTCGAGTTGCCAAACGTCAGCCTCGAAACCTTAATGATTTGGAGAAGATCTGCAAAGAGGGGTGGGACAAAATCCCTCCTGAGATGTGTGCAAACCTGGTGGCCAACTACAAGAAACGTCTGACCTCTGTGATTGCCAACAAGGGTTTTTAAACCAAGTACTAAGTCATGTTTTGCAGAGGGGTCAAATACTTATTTCCCTCATTAAAATGCAAATCAATTTATAACATTTTTGATGTGCGTTTTTCTGGATTTTTTTGTTGTTATTCTGTCTCTCACTGTTCAAATAAATCTACCATTAAAGTTATAGACTGATCATTTCTTTGTCAGTGGGTAAACATACAAAATCAGCAGGGGATCAAATACTTTTTTCCCTCACTGTATGTTGGGAAAAGTATTACATTTAAAAAAAAACAACAAAATTTTAATCTGACAAGAAACTGAGAGGAGATGTACCAGAGCTAGTTGTTTGCTCGTTTTCTAAATGCGATATAATCCTATACGGCGTACTCTTGCGTCTTGTAAAAGCAGTCCATGCTGCAAGGAACAACTAGGGAATAAAACACTTGGAGGCGTGCTGTTATTAGAAAATAATCAGCGATCGGCGGAGTGTTGAAGCCGAGTTACTTTTACCAGCTTGAAGTTGATTCTTTTTTTCTTTAACAACACAACAGCGAGTGTTTGATTCCGCTTACTAAATGAACAATAATTATTTTTATTTATTTATTTATTTATTTTATGAAAGAATTTTTATCCATTTGTATCCACTTGTGGAGTATGTGCAAAACAAGAAAACCAGAAAATGAATAAACATCTCCCGACCAATCAGATTGGAGAATTCAACAGCGCTGCGGTATAAAAAAATATCAATGTGACACAATAAAGCAGTTGACGTAACGCTAGCTAGCTTGCTAATGAACTTGCTACATTTAATTACACTATGTATAGGTATTTACGAGGATGACTCAAATGAAAGCCTTTGTCTTTTTTTTTTTTTTTTTTTAACAATTTTGCAATGTTTATTGTAAAAAAAAAAGTGTCAAAAGTGATACATGATTCTCCATTTCGTTCAACACAGGTGCATCTAAAAAAATTTTTTAATGTTGTGGAAAAGTGAATTTTTCCCCATAATTTAATTTTAAAAAGTGGAACTTTTCATATATTCTAGATTCATGAAATATTTCAAGCCTTTTTTTTGTTTGAATCTCGATGCTTACGGCTCATGGGAATCAAAAATCTAAATATTCGAATAAAGAATTTATGATACAGAAATGTCGACCTGAGAAGAGCTCTAATCAGCTCATTAATTCAAAACACCCTCAAAGGTTTGCTGAGGCTTTAATCTCTCAGTCTGGTTCAGTACACAAGCACAATCACGGGGAAGATGAAAGTAAATGTTGCATTTCATTTGGAAATCAAGGTTCCAGAGTCTGGAGGAAGAGTGGAGAGGAACAGAATCCAAGTTGCTTGAAGTCCAGTGTGAAGTTTCAC
>NC_071264.1:28431007-28596007 GCF_023375685.1 Ictalurus furcatus
ATTCATCCATCCAACCATCCATCCATACATCCAACCATCCAACCATCCATACGTACATTCATCCGTCAATACGTACATACATACATCCAACCATCCATCCAACCAACCATCCATCAATACGTACATACATACATCCAACCATCCATCCACCAATACGTACGTACATCCAACCAACCATCCATCAATATGTACATAAATACATCCATCCAACCAACCATCCATCAATACGTACATACATACATCCAACCATCCATCCACCAATACGTACGTACATCCAACCAACCATCCATCAATATGTACATAAATACATCCATCCAACCAACCATCCATCAATACGTACATACATACATCCAACCATACATACGTACATTCATCCATCCAACCATCCATCAATACGTACGTACATACATCCAACGTACATTCATCCATCCCACCAACCATCCAGCCATACATGCATCCATCCATCCATCCATCCTTTTTTAAATGTTGGTCAGTTATACAGCTACGGTTGTATACCTGGGTTTTAAAGCAGGTTGGATTATTGTCTGTGTTTAGAGCAATTTCACTGAGCGCGGGATCAGCCGTGATACAGCGCCCCCTGGAGCAGAGAGGGTTAAGGGCCTTGCTCAAGGGCCCAACAATGGCAGCCTGGCAGTGCTGGTGCTTGAACCCCTGACCTTCTGATCAGTAACCCAGAGCCTTAACCACGGAGCCACCACTGCCCCAACCATTTTAGCAGCGTTTGATAGACACTGTTCATCTTCACACGATACATTAATAAATGAATGGCTTTAAACCACAATACATTAAGCAAATAATTAAAACCATGCAACAACATTAACATCAACTGCAAATGTGTCCTCTCAGAAACTCGTTGGCTGCAATTTCGTCCGTTTTTGGTGTCTTCGCCCTCTTCCGCACGCATTCCACGTCGGAGCGGGACACATTTTTTCTCCAACCAAATCATTAAAGCTGACAAATGATATGATGGCATATGATGGCGCTTGTCTCAGACGACTGGGCACTCACAGGTGCTGTAGAGTACCTCACTGACGGACACTAATGTGCACCTATACTGAAAACAATTTAACATTTCTCTCACCTTAACATTTCTAAAAGACATTCCCAGTGCTGTGTTTATATTAGCCCAACGGTATGACTGTAGCTAGTCAGGGGGTGGCGGATATGTCAACTAGCCTAACTTCACTATCTCTCCAAAACCTGGCTGGTACATATTCAGTTTTTCATCTTCGTCTATGTCCAAAGTCATAGTAGTTCTGTACGTTGTTTTTTCTTCTTTTTTTTTTTTTTTAGAAATACTTCAGCCAGATCATGGCATATCATCTTTAAATGTCAACTTTTGCTGTTCGCTTTTGGCCTCTGAAGGAGCGTTACGCCACGCGTGACGTCAGGCTTAACAAGCGGATTAACGTTGCAATTTCCTTTAAGGAAAACGTGATTTTAAGTGAATTATTTGCATTTAACCTAAAGAAAAACCAGATTCACACATTACAGGGCCGTATTCAAAGCGTGCACAGTGAGGAATGGGACTGTATTAAAGACCTCCATTGTCAAATCTAAGACAAGTCCAAGACCAGGACTAGCTGAGACGGAGTCTTAAGGGGGTCCAAAGTCAAAGTCAAGATCGAGCTCAAGTGAATGTTAAAACTATAATGAATTCTGAAATGACTCTGACACTCGTAGTCAAGTTCCTGTTAAAACAGTTAGCACTTTCTGAGTACACGATACTCGATACCAAAGTTGATACCACGGTGTGGTTATATTATATATATATATATATATATATATATATATATATATATATATATATATATATATCTGAATGGCGTTATATATCTGAATGCATCGCCTGAATGGCGATGCATGGAGGCCCATTAGGAGGTAGTTTATAACATTGCAATGCATTAGCGTCATTAACAAATAACTGTCTATCGCTAACATTACATGGAGCATAACGTTAGCTGGTTTCACGGCTACGATGCCAGCTGTCTCAAACATAATATAGGACCCGTCTTTCAGGTGCTTCACCAAATTCCAGGTGTTTCCTCGCTTTGTTTGAAATGAACGATAGCAGCGGTTGCACACCGGCAACCGATACTACCTTTCCTCTCAACGAGCTTTCCTCTCTCTACCTCTCAACGAGTCGGGGCGGAGCTAAACTCGTCGCCATTTCTGTAGTTTTTCCCGTGTGCTTGTAGGCGTTCTTCTTCTTCTTCTTCTTCTTCTTCTTTACCACTTGTGGACCGACTAAAACGCTTACGCGTATTTGCTGCCCCCTTCAGTTCCGGAAGAATTGCAACCTCGGTACTGTCTTAACCAACGGTACTAATGCTACTGCAGAACAACAAGTACCGTCACGTTTTAAGAATGTTGGTACCGACTTGGTATCGGTTCTCGTGACATCCCTACTATATACTTAAAATTGCATTTAATTGAACTTCAAGATGGAGACAGAAAACCATTGAATCCTTTTCAAGGCCAAGCCTTGAAACTAGTTGGTGTTACATTCATCATGGACAATTCTCCCCCAGACTGCCAGAGGGCACCCTCACTCACATTTTTGAATTTCTTCTTCTATTGTCTGTATCACTTCCTGTGTTTGTGCACACTTGTTTTGTGTTCCATCTAATTAGTTCCCCTCTATAAGTTATGCCATTTGCGTCCCGTTTGTATGTATTGTTACTATTATGGTGTGTTTGTATTGTGAGTAGCTTGCTTTTATTTTGCCCTAGCCATTTGTTTTAGTTGTCTTTCATTGCTTGTTTTTATTTTAGTTGTGTGTTTAATAAAGACTGTCTGCACTTGCATCCACCTCCCTCGGATTTGTTCCAGTCGGCTTCATTCATGCATCGTACCAATGATTCGGCTGTTTTCTAGAAGAAGGAACTACTTCCTGAATGATGCGAAAAGACAAGACACGTTCGTTTTACACACTCTCTGTTGATATCAAGTTCATATTTGGCAAGACCATCATCCAAGTTTAAGACGATTTGAAGAAGGCTTTATTTGTCACATACGGCGCCCTCCAATAATATTGGCACCCTTGGTAAATTTGAGCAAAGAAGGCTGTGAAAAATTGTCTTTATTGTCAAACAAAACACAGGTTTTTCAAAAAACATCTTTGGTAAATATAGGTGTGCAACAATTATTGGCACCTTTTAGTCAATACTTTGTGCTACCTCCCTTTGCCAAGATAACAGCTCTGAGTCTTCTCCTATAATGCTTGGTGAGGTTGGAGAATACATGGCAAGGGATGTGGGGTGAAAACCTGTGTGGTAAACTGTGGGGTGAATACCAGCGTGGACCTCGAAATTTGAAGGATCTGGAGAGATTCTGTATGGAGGAACGGTCTCAGATCCCTCGCCATGTATTCTTCGCATATCCCAGTTTGTTAGAAAGTTGGGGTCAGCCATGATACAGCCCCTGGATCTGAGAGGGTTTAGAGCATTGCTCAAGGGCCCAACTGTGGCAGCTTGGCGGTGCTGGGGCTTGAACCCCCGACCTTCTGATCAGTCACCCAGAGCCTTAGCCACTACTGCCCAATTCTAAGAAAATGTCTCAAGCTCTACTGTGGATTTAACGACAAAAATGCGCCCATCACTTTTCAGACCCTAGACACATTATGCAAGAGATACATATGCCTGGAGTATGAGGCATTTCTCAGTTACAAATGATTCTGACCTTGGACTTAAGTGCAGTATTCTTGGACGATATCGGCTCTTGAGCGAGGTGCTGTATTAAGCGATTTTAGCCTTAAACCCTCACTATAGACGCTCAAAGTGTGGTCCTAATTTAATGAACGTCAGGGATCAGTGGACATGGGACTTTTGTTTCCTCAAAGCAATTACATTCCAAAAACTTTAATAAGGTCAAAATAATTGTCTTGGTTGCCATAGAGTATTAAACTCGAGGGAGCCTGTAGACTTAACATTCCTCACTGTCATAACTCCACACCTTTCTTATTACTTCTTATCACTATAATTACCGAATAATAAACGGATAATAAGCGGGGCGGCTGTGGCTCAGGTGGTAGAGCGGGTTGTCCACTAATCGTAGGGTTGGCGGTTCGATTCCCCACGTGCCTCCACATACCGAAGTGTCCTTGGGCAAGGCACTGAACCCCGAGTTGCTCCCGATGGCAAGTTAGCGCCTTGCATGGCAGCTCTGCTACCATTGGTGTGTGAGTGTGTGGGTGAATGAGACACAGTGTAAAGCGCTTTGGATAAAAACGCTATATAAGTGCGCCATTTACCATTTGGATAGATCAAGGGGTAAACTATCATGCGTATTGTATCATGTTGTATATTTCAGTACGAAGCTCTCGATTTGATAGATCTGCGTATCAAACAATACATTTGACAGACTGCGTGATAAAGTCAGCTATTTGTCATAAAATATCGCTTACATTATGTGAAGTGTAATAAACATCTAATCTTAATCAAGCCCACACTCCTTCTTCTGAAAAAGTTCCCGACTGATTCAATCCACGTTCAAGATCCACCACATGGTTGCAGATGATGAGAGATGAGACTTCTCTTTGTATAGTGAAGAGCGCAGGATTCAAAAACATGTTGGAGCTACAGAGAGCTGCGTGACTTCAGACACGCCCCCTTGAGACACCAGAACACACCAGCAGAGCTGTGTTTCCCCCTGTTCACCAAATTGGGACCAATTTGAAACATGGTAGCGGATGGAAAGTCTGAGAAACATGAAACAATCTGTCGCCTTTTTCCCGTTGTTTTTTCTTTCTGTGTGTGCTGTCTGTTTGTCTGGGTTTTTTTTTTTTTTTTAAATGTAGTTAGGGTGGAAATTCTGCCGAGACCTGGCAACCCTGCGCACCAGTGAAAACTTAGAGAGCTAATGATGTTAAATGTCAGATTTTGTTATGTTTTAAGACTCAGTGGAAAACTAAGACACACAAAATGTATGGTAATGAATTTGAGTTGTGTTTATCATTCGTTGCGACGCTAGTTTTTAAAAAAAATTTTTTTTTAACCCATATAGTTTAACACTGATCATCATGTATCAGGCAACATAATTTAGATGTCAATTGTACCCATGAGTCATACAATCCATTGCAGTAAAATAATTGCCAGCGTCCGCTCTGATATCTGACTGCTTTGCTGTTCATCTCACCAGGTCACTGTGCTCTGAGATTTACGCTGAGCTCTCTGTTTCACAGCTCCACAGAGTTTACTCCTTCCTGGACTACATAATGGGAGGATGCCAGATACACTTTACAGTAAGTACCGTGCCAAATGCAAATGCAGGCGTGTTCCTAAACAATGAAGAATCCATTCTCTGCTTGCTAATGCATGCATATTTCTGCACCCCGTGTCCTGTTCTGCATCGACTTTTCTCATCATATTCAACTGCTCTACTGACTAAACACTCGCTATATCACATTGTCAGATCATCCTGGCTGGCTCGCTTGCACCTTCGGTTTTCCCCAGAGTGCGAAAGTGAGTCATTGTTGCTCGAAAATGTCCTGCTAGAGGCAACGGCATGAATGAATTAAAATCTCGACCGGTCCACGGAATCTCAATATCAACCACGCCTAGAGGATGACAGTTGGGAAAATTAATGAACAAATGTTAATGAGTACATATTAATGCAGACTTTCACGCGGGATGAAAGTTGGTAATATAATATAAAATCGTTTATGTTTTGGTGTGCCAAAACATTGCCGCCTCACGGCTCCGCAGCTCCAGGGTTCCTGGTTCAATCCTTAGCTCAGGTCACTGTCCATGTAGAGTTTTGTATGTCCTCCGTATATCCGTGTGGGTTTCCTTGAGGTTCTCCGGTTTCCCCGCACCTCCCAAAAACTCGAAATTGCCCCAGGATAGGGCTCGGAATCCACCGAGCCGCTTGAATGAATAATTTATATTCTTTTCTACTGCGGAGTTGTTGAATTCTTGATTCTGATTGGTTGGATTCGTTTCTATAACAGCAGCACTGACAGTAGTTCAGCTTTAAATCACAGGCTTATATTAATGCGCTACTAATACCTCATCGTTTCTGAGAATTGTTGGCAAGTTGCCGTGGTGTAAGAGGAATAACAGATTGATTGATTGTACCGGCATGACATGGAGGGTTTTATTCTTTACTTTATTTGGGTTGCATGGTATGTGACTAGTTGAGTGGTTAACATTAACTTGGAAATGCTGTCTTTCCGTTTTACAATTTAAAGCAGATCTGAACTTGCTTTGAATTCTACACCCGTGTCGCATTTTCACATTTAATGCTACTCATGTATAATTAGCAGCGGTTCTGCTTCTCGTACGGCTTCACTGAAGGCACCGAAGCCGTGTCGCGGCTGACTAATTGGACTTTCCGAGACAGACTCTATTACGTACGTAAGAGACAGTTTTCCTACAGCAACACTCGCTCATTAGAACTTATTTACTGAGCTTGAGCTCTAAAATAGGACCTGGCAGTGCCTTCCCGTGTCGCTTTATGTTCAGAACGTGAACAGGATGTCTGATGATGCGTCTCTTCCTCCAGGTTGCCATCGATTTCACGGCATCAAACGGAGACCCCCGCAATAGCTGCTCCCTCCACTACATCAACCCGTACCAACCCAACGAGTACCTGAAGGCTTTGATAGCTGTGGGTGAGATCTGCCAGGATTATGACAGGTAATCCTGACTGGTGTGCAGGAAAGGGCTGATCCAAAAAAATGTGTGGAGAAATAGATTTTCTCACGTCATACCGTATCTTAATGTGAATTTACCGCGCCGTCCGTCCTCGTCTGAGCCTGAGCGATTCAAACCGGATAAGAATTTTTCAGTGATGGGCTTGAAGGATGATGCAGAGGAGACCTGTACAATTTGGTTCGAAGACTAAGCGGCTAATTTACTCTGATTTAGTCAGGATTAGTAAAATAGTCGCAAGTAGATTCATTTATCAGTGTATGTAATTAGCACATGTAAAAAAAAAAAAAAGCACATGTTCTTAATCTAAATAGAAAAGTGGAATTACAGGCTTGAGGAGAAAGCTGTTCTTCTGCATGATCTTTCATGCACGCAAGTACGCAAAGAATTTATTATAAAGTTCAGGCGATTCTTATTGTTGTTATTTGTTATGCCATTACTACTCTAACTACTTTTTAAAAATTTTTCTCACTGAAGTTGTGCGAGACATGACTTCTTGGATATTTGTATTATTTTTATTTAAATGATAATTTCCTGTCTCCGGCATGTCATTAGAATTCTTGGAGTTGCTGTATTCATGCTACGCTCATTTTGATGCAGACTCCGACACCAAGATTAGTATGACAACGTCCAATACAGAAAATAAAATCGCTAATAGGGTGATGCTTTCCGTGAGGAGATGTTTATTTGACATTTATGGAAGGAGTCTCCGGTGTCAGTGCTTTGAAACAGTCGGAGGTAAAGCGACATCTTCAGGACAGAGGAGTTTAACGTGACAATCTGCGTGTGAATCTTCACTTGTAATGTCTTAAATGCTAACAGTCCTGAAGACACATACTACATATATATATATATATATATATATATATATATATATACAGTCAACATTTTTTTCAGGAAATATATTTCCACTGAGGTTATTCACATGAAATTTTCACCATACAGCAGTATTAACTCAAGAAATCTGGAAATATAAAGAATTCACAACATTAAAGTCCATAAATAAAGATATATGCGTAATAAAGTGGAATGACACGGGAAAAAAAGTGTTGAACACGTTAACTGAAATTTATTTAATACTTAGTGGAAAAGCCTTTGTTTGCAATGACAGCTTCAAGGCGTTTCCTGTATGAAGAAATTATATACAGTGTTCTCCACTAATATTGGCACCCTTGGTAAATATGAGCAAAGGACGCTGTGAAAAATTGTCTTTAATTGTTTAACCTTTTTGATCTTCTGTTTAAAAAATTCACAAAAATACTCTGATTTCATGGATATCAGACAATTGCGAAGACACAACACGGGTTTATCAAAAAAAAAAAAAAAAAATCTTGCTAAAATATAGGTGTGCGACAATTATTGGCACCGCGCTGATTCCGGTGGTAAATCTCTGTGTTTATAAAAGTACATTTTATATATATGAAATTTGAAATACGTTTCAGTTGTATAAGGTTGATTGTCACATAAAAATTAATTGCATTGTTCTAACCATCAAGACATATAAGTATATATAAGGCATAACTATAGTGTTCAGTTGTTGAAGAGGCACTATTCAAAAAGTCGTGAATTTCCCATCCTTTCTGCAACAATGGTTAGAATATCAGGGCAGTCCAGAACTCTTCTCATAACTCCTTGGCAGCGAACATAGGGCCTGTTCGTTGCTGACAAAACAAGATTAAGTGAAACAACCGATATGCCCATCAAGCTGGAGGAGAGGACTCGAGGGAAATATCCAGTTAACTCGACTAGAAGCTCTGTTGGTATTTTTGCGTGGCAGTTTGTTTCTCTGCTGCACTGCATGCTGTGCTGCTTCTCTCACTGTCAGAGCTGTTGGCTGATGAGCCCCGAGCGTCCTGACAGGTTGTAAAGGCGTCAACGGGCCGTCTGATCGGATGACAGGCCATGCACAAGCCTGTTTTTTTCTCCTCTGGGCTCTGTCCTAACAACAGCCCATGTGGCACGTAACCTTGCCAGCCGCTGGAACTCGGGATGGTCCCCGTGCCAACCCAGCTTATTAGAGACTTCCAGCCTTGACAACACTCATTCCCACAGGAGACTGATCCGTATTAGTGCCGAATTCAGACCGAATGCATGGCTGTGTTAGTGTCTCAGTTAGGAAGGTTGGTTATTAGAGCTGAAACAGTGAGCTGTGTAGCTGATTATCGTTTCCTTCTGTGTCTCTTGATTCAGATGTTCATCAAAGTGCTGGTCTCACAATGACTATTTAGAGCCTGCGATTTACGTCAGTGTGTACGCCAGGAAAGTTCCTTGTGTTCAGATTCAGGCTGCGCATGCAGTTGATTTTCTGTGTGCGTCATTCAGCTTATTAAAATCAAAAGCGTGCAGCTCGAGTCTTAGGGCTTACGAGATTTTTCTTAAATAGAAGTGTCCGAGACAGGATTTTGGAAGCACAAGCAATTGATTTTTCTTTGCCGTCGAACGCGATACAACGTGGCATAAAAGCAAGAGACCATTTTAAAATGAAAAAATAAATAACAAAGTAATGATGATGTTGATGATGATGATGATATACAGTCGGATTGACAAGGTGATAAACATTGAAGTCAAAATTGAATTGGAGTCTAGTGGGTTGTCAGTATATTGCTGCCTGGATAGTCCTAGCTGTAATTTTCACATAATCAATGCAAATTCTGGTTTTATTTTAACGCTATGGCTTCCACTGTCATTACTTGACGGTTCGAACAATAGCACTCGATCCAGCGCGTCCGGTTATTTCGCATTTTATTTTTTCCGATCGTGCGCCAACAGTGCATCGTGCTCATAAACGAATGAAGCCATGACTTATTGATGAATACGAACGAGCGTGGTAACTCCTCGCTATGTGCACTTAACTCGATTCTCAATACGTACCTAAATCGAACATCAGTTTAGTTTGGTTTGAGGTTTACTCAAACTTATCGAAGCTGTAAATTTGGTGTTTTTCTCATTTGAGCTGATAAAACCAAACAAGGATTTAAATCACAACACAAAGCATTGTCTTAATGCCTTCTTTATTTAAAATAGAATCAGAGTTCAGAAGGTAGAAAATGAAGGTTGAAATGAAGCCCTCTGGCATTGGCCTCCTACGCTGTGTGTGTGTGTGTGTGTGTGTGTGTGTGTGGGCTTCTCGCTCGAAGCTGGTTCTGCCACACACACCAGGTGAGAACCTGCAGATAAATATGGTGCTGCTTGTGGGATGGAGGAATCGTTTGCCCCGGAGCTGCCCACATGCACAACACAAAACAAGTGAGAATGAGATGAGACAAGACTGTCCGGGAAAATCTCCATATTTATCAGCTTCTCATTAGCAGCCCTGTGGCTTTTTCTCTCTCACAGCTGGTTCTGTGAACTACAGACATCACACGGCCTCCAGAGGAGGAAGCGCGATACGTCAGTGCCTTGATATCACACGTTTCCGCTGTGCCATCAGTCCCACTGCACAAATCAAAATAACACTTCTTGGCAACGTTACAGCGAACGGACTCGATTTCCATCCGGTGATTCATTCTAATAAACACTTCTTCGTTAAGTGAAACAATGTCTCCCAAAATCGTGTCAAAGTCGCTGATGACCCTGAAAAAATTGTGATTCGACAAATACGAACGGTAGGGGTGCCAATAATTTCAAAGCCAGCGTTGCGCAGCGGAAAACTGCACCGCTTGAGCAAAAACAAAATGTTGGACAAATTGGAGAAACTGAACACAGGTAGTAACATTTAAATAATAATAGCTCTCAAAAATGTCAGAATTATTGACACCCCTGTTATTTGGCTACGGGAGAGGATTCTCCAAATTGTAGGAGTGGCAGTCATTTTTAAATCAGATAAAAACTGCACAAAACAAAATGTCGGAGAAGTTGGAGAAACTACAGTGCTGCTTGAAAGTTTGTGAACCCTTTAGAATGTTCTATATAGCTGCATAAATATGGCCTAAAACATCATCAGATTTATACACAAGTCCTAAAAGTAGACGAAGGGAACCTAATTAAACAAACGAGATGAAATATTATAGGCCTACTTGGTTATTTATTTATTGAGGAAAATGATCCAGTGTTACATATCTGTGAGCGGTAAAAGTAAGTGAACTCCTAGGATTAGCCGTTAATTTGAAGGTGATATTAGAGTCAGGTGTTTTCATTCAATGGGATGACGATCAGGTGCGAGTGAGCGCTTTGTTTTATTTAAAGAAGAAGGATCTGAGTCTGAACTTCACAATACGTGTTTGTGGAAGTGTATCATGGCATGAACAAAGGAGATTTCTGAGGACCTCCGAAAAAGAGTTATTGATGCTCATCAGGCTGGAAAAGGTTACAAAACCATCTCTAATGAGTTTGGACTCCACCAGTCCAGAGTCTGATAGACTGTGTAGACATGGAGGAAATTCAAGACCATTGCTCCCTTCACCGGAGTGGAGACCAACAAAGATCACTTCAAGATCAAGACGTGTAATAGTCTGTGGGGGCAAAAAGGAACCCTGGGTAACTTCTAAGCAACTAAAGGCCTCTCTCGCATTGGCTAATGTTAACGTTCATGAGTCCACCATCAGGAGAACACTGAACAACAATGGTGTACATAGCAGGGTCGCAAGGAGAAAGCCACTGCTCTCAAAAAGAACACTGCTCTCCTTCTGCAGTTTGCTAAAGATCAAGTGGACGAGCCAGAAGGCTAATGGAAATGTTTTATGGACGGATGAGACCAAAATAGAACTCTTGGTTTAAACGAGCAGTGTTATGTTTGCAGAAAGGAGAACACTGCATTCCAGCATAAGAACCTCATCCCGTCTGTGAAACATGGTGGTGGTAGTATCATGGTTTGGGCCTGTTTTGCTGCATCTGGACCGGGACGACTCGCCATCATTGATGGAACAATGAATTCTGAATTATACCATCGCATTCGAAAGGAAAATGTCAGGACATCTGTCCATGAACTGAATCTCAAGAGAAAGTGGGTCATGCAGCAAGACAACGATCCTGAACACACGAGTCGTTCTACCAAAGAATGGGTGAGAAGAATATGGGTAATGGTTTGGAACGGCCAAGTCAAAGTCCTGACCTCAATCCGATAGAAATGTTGTGGAAGGACCCGAAGCAAGCAGTTCATGTGAGGAAACCCACCAACATCCCAGAGTTGAAGCTGTTCCGTACTGAGGAACGGGCTGAAATTCCTCCAAGCCGATGTGCAGGACCGATCAACGGTTACCCCGAACGTTTAGTTACGATCATTGCTGCACAAGGGCGTCACACCACATACTGAAAGCAAACGTTCACATACTTTTGCCACTAACAGATATGTAATATTGGATCATTTTCCTCCATGAATAAATGACCAAGTATAATATTTTTGTCTCATTTGTTTAATCGGGTTCTCGTTATCTACTTTATCTGATGATGTTTCAGGTCATATTTATGCCGAAATGTAGAAAATTTCCTCTTACAAATACAATTCTTACAATTCTTCTTCTAGAACTACTAATCCTTTCTCTCCAAAGCATGTCAAAATTGACACCGCTACTGTCATCCTTGAAAACTCACGATATCCAGCAATAATCAGCAATAATATTCAACCAATATTAATTGCGGGAGTGCCAAAAATTTTGGAATCATAAAAAGCGTGTACTACTTGAGGGAAGCAGAATGTTGGAGAAATTGGAGAAACTGGATTTCTCCAAGAACATGTCAAAAATATTGACGCCCCGTTGTCATCTGCGAAAAAATGTCATTTTAAATTAGTAATCGTAAAAATTCTCCGAATTGAAGTCGCAGAGGATTCAGCCCATAATTTCGAGACCGGCATTATGCAGAAATTGCACCTGAGTAAACCATGATGCTTATAAGCCATAGTGTTAAAATAAAGTACAACAATCCAGTAGTCCTCTTACATTTGATATCAATATATCACTTACTGTGTGTGTTTTATTTGATATATATTCATCTCTGCTCATTTTTAGGAGAGGTGCCAATACTTCTAGAGCTGACTGTGTAAAATGTAAAAATCAATAACATCGATTGCTTTTGCAATCTCCTCGGCAAATTAACATCGATTCCACGATTGCAGGAAAGTAAATTTAATAAAAAAAATAAAAAAAACTGACAGGAATATGTGGAGTCATATAATATTACAGGAACATGTACAAATGATCTTTAAATGCAATATTTATGGAAAAAAATTTGATACATTCTCTTCCCAGTTTAGAGTGCTGCCCTTTTTTCTTTTTTTTTAAAAAAACTATTTTTTTAAGCTAAAAATACATGCATTTATCTATTAAATAATACATTATCCCATTTTATTTCCCAGTTTCTTTGCTGCATTTTGTCCTGAAAATGAGTAACAGTGCTGAGCTTTTTAGGGTAGAATTAGCGAATACACCAACTAGCGTCCATGCTAAGGGTTAGCCTTATCAGCCAATATCAAAGTATCACTTAAAATAAACAAAAACGAGTGAGAGAACCTTTCTTCTCATGGTCTTCGGGAAATCGGGACGATGCAACTTCCTGTTGAATTTGCGACTGGTGGAATATTCCAAATATTTCACAGGGGTGAATGTGTTCAGGTAATCGAGTTGAGGGAAACTACATGGTACATTTCTCATCATCTATAATTGACGACTCGTGAAAGAGGCACGAGATGGATTCATGCGTTTCGTGGCAAAATAATTCGATTTCTGAAGTATTGTAATCATTGTTTTTCCACGGTACGTGCCGTTATAGTGAGTGACTGGCAAAAAACGCTGTTTTCTAAGTGCTGTAGATTTGGCAGGATTTGGAGCGGGTGACGCCTACTTAAAAAAAAAATATATATATAAATCATTTCAACATGCTAACAGCATTTCCATTGTTTTCCATAAGGTGAACGGCAGCTAAAACAAAAGTCTATAAACACACGGCTTCATTAACCAAACACAGGTGCGCCCATTCATCCATTACCGCACTCGTTCTCCGCGATTCTTTCTCACGTCTCACATTCACAGCTCGGATTTGATCGCGCCCTTGCCGCCACATTATGCATTTCATGAATGGTTTAAGGTATTTATCTTAAACGTGCGCGTAGGTTGTCTTTACCGTTGTTTAAAATGTCTTTTCCTGGGACCCCTAGTGGCAGAACAGAAAAGTGTTCGCCGTGTCATCCTGAGAAATTTGCATCCTGGTGACTCCAGAGTTATACCTGGCCAGAAGCCAATGGGAAACCAGCCAATTGTGGGCATCGGTGAGCTCATGTATTCGGAAGAGGGTCGATAGTGCGTTCCTTCGAGTGTATTACACTGCCCTGTGATGCAGCATGAGCAGCAGTTTAAAAAGACGTCTTCGTCTGACTTCGCGTGCCTCGGAGGTAGCACGTGTTAGACTCCACTCTCCACGGTTGGTAGCTGTTGTATGGTAGAAGAGAGCTAACTAGTGGGTGGGAATTGGCACATGACCAATATACTGGAAATTTTATTTATTTATTTTTTTTACATGTAATACCACATTTACAATTACTGTAAAAAAACAAATGGCACCCCAATCGTTAAATCACCCTTTCATTCTTTACAGAAACAAATATTGTAAATATTCTAATATTTGTTTATAAACAAATATTTCTTTTGGCCTCCGGTGGTCTGACATACAAAATAACATGGAGTAATTTCATTTATAATCATGAAAATGGCTAGAAGCTCATTTAATCTTATTCCATACAAGCAATAACACTTAAGAGAGTTTTGTCATTAAAGAATAACGAGGAAGAACGTAAATATCATTAAAATATGATTATTGGCCGATTAAGATTTCGTTCATTCATCTCCTGTGTGATCTCACGTAATGGACGTTTTAATAGGTATACAGGGGTGTGTGGGAGTGTTGCTGTGTGAGTGTGTGTGTGTATGCACATATACACATGTATATGTGTGTCTCTTTGTGTATATTTCATCCACCAGCAGCTAATAACGGTGCCAGAATTTCACCTGGCCTCCGGCACTGTGACTCACCTACTGAAATGACGGGGAAAATAATTAACTAATCTGGATACGCTTCTTCGCTCTGGATGCACTTTATTTCTGCATTTGTTCTGATCTCTTGTCAGAGCAAATGTGGTTTTGGCTGGCAGACTCATGACTAATTTCAGGCCACCTCTCTTCCCCGGCTTGCCGCAGGTTGTTCCTTTGGGCTTTCATTAAAAGCTGGATTAGCCCGTGTACAGCTGTGAGGCACATCTGGTCCGGTGGGGTGTCTAGGCGCCGTGACTTCCTGCTCGCCTCCCGTGGCTGATGTCTTTCCCTATGAGGTCCTATGGGGATGAAAAACATTGTGTTGTTGAGGAGAAACATGAAAAGAGCACATTTTCTATGAGTAAACTCTCAGCTGGGGGAGGAAAGTGTGAAAAGCGTTTCTGTTTCTCGTTTTTTTTTAATTGATCGAGGCTTTTAAATCCTGACTGTGTTTCTCAGTGTGTCTCTCGACTCTGATAGGGTTTATTTATGTGCATTCGTTTCAATACGTGACAGAAAAAGGAAAATACGGAGTAGCGTGTTTAAAAGAGACAAAAAAAACAAATGTCAGATGTCAACGTGGAAATTACGTGTTGCGTAATAATCGGACGTTTCTTGAATAAAATGGATGAAAGCCGTGTAATAGCTATTAGGGCTGTAGCTCTCTTGACCCGTTTTAACCCGAGCCGAAAAAGCAGCATGTGTTTAAGAGAGGCTGAAAAAGGCACATTTTGTTCCTCGTTTGGAAAGCAGTTGACTGCGTGGGAGGAAGTCGCAGTTGTCAGAGCAGCTCGTGTCTCTCCATCACGCTTTTGCTCATCAAACACAGTTGTGCCGTAAATCTCGACACATACGCAGCATGCCAACGTCGCTACCAAGAAAATCCTAGCAGACAGGAAAGAAAACAGAATTCGAACCACACAGGCTAAAACACTAGCATAGATCAGTGGATGGATGCCTATTTTTTTTGTCCTTCAGTCAGTAAGAAAACAACGAGGCAAACGCTCCTCCGTGCTTTTTCATGAGGTGGAATGACTGTAACCATTAGCAGCAACAAATGCATCTTTCACGTCACGCACCCTTTCCCCTTTAGTTATTTTATTAGCCAGGGGAATTTTCCTGACATTTGCTCTGACCACTGCGTTAGCGGGAAAAGCAAAAAGTGCAGTTTGAAGGTGGTATCGACAGCAAAATTCCTAAAACTGGAATGCTGTTTTTTTCAGTCACAGGGAAGAAATGAGAATACGCTTTCTGACGTCACAGGGAAGGAATGGGAATGCTGTCTCCTCAGTCACAGGGAAGAAATGGGAATGCTGTCTCTTCAGTCACAGGGAAGAAATAGGAATGCAGTCTCCTAAGTTACAGGGAAGAAATGGGAATGCTGTTTCCTCTGTCACAGGGAAGAAATAGGAATGCAGTCTCCTAAGTTACAGGGAAGAAATGGGAATGCTGTCTCCTCAGTCACAGGGAAGAAATGGGAATGCTGGCTCCTCAATCACAGGGAAGAAATAGGAATGCAGTCTCCTAAGTTACAGGGAAGAAATGGGAATGCTGTTTCCTCTGTCACAGGGAAGAAATGGGAATGCTGTTTCCTCTGTCACAGAGAAGGAAAGAGAATACTCTTTCTGATGTCACAGGGAACGAACAGGAATGCTGTTTCCTCAGTCACAGGGAAGGAACGGGAATGCTGTTTCCTCAGTCACAGGGAAGAAATGGGAATGCTGTCTCCTCAGTCACAGGGAAAAAATGGGAATGCTGTCTCCTCAGTCACAGGGAAGAAACGGGAATGCTGTCTCCTCAGTCACAGGGAAGAAATGGGAATGCTGTCTCCTCAGTCACAGGGAAGAAATGGGAATGCTGTCTCCTCTGTCACAGGGAAGAAATGGGAATGCTGTCTCTTCAGTCACAGGGAAGAAATGGGAATGCTGTCTCCTCAGTCACAGGGAAGGAAAGAGAATACTCTTTCTGATGTCACAGGGAACGAACAGGAATGCTGTTTCCTCAGTCACAGGGAAGAAATGGGAATGCTGTCTCCTCAGTCACAGGGAAGAAATGGGAATGCTGTCTCCTCTGTCACAGGGAAGAAATGGGAATGCTGTTTCCTCAGTCACAGGGAAGAAATGGGAATGCTGTTTCCTCTGTCACAGAGAAGGAAAGAGAATACTCTTTCTGATGTCACAGGGAACGAACAGGAATGCTGTTTCCTCAGTCACAGGGAAGAAACGGGAATGCTGTCTCCTCAGTCACAGGGAAGGAACATGAATACTGTTTTCTCAGTCACAGGGAAGAAATGGGAATGCTGTTTCCTCAGTCACAGAGAAGGAAAGAGAATACTCTTTCTGATGTCACAGGGCACGAACGGGAATGCTGTTTCCTCAGTCACAGGGAACGAACGGGAATGCTGTTTCCTCAGTCACAGGGAAGAAATGGGAATGCTGTCTCCAAGTCACAGGGAAGAAACGGGAATGCTGTTTCCTCAGTCACAGGGAAGAAATGGGAATGCTGTCTCCTCAGTCACAGGGAAGAAATGGGAATGCTGTTTCCTCAGTCACAGGGAAGAAATGGGAATGCTGTTTCCTCTGTCACAGAGAAGGAAAGAGAATACTCTTTCTGATGTCACAGGGAACGAACAGGAATGCTGTTTCCTCAGTCACAGGGAAGAAACGGGAATGCTGTCTCCTCAGGCACAGGGAAGGAACATGAATACTGTTTTCTCAGTCACAGGGAAGAAATGGGAATGCTGTTTCCTCAGTCACAGAGAAGGAAAGAGAATACTCTTTCTGATGTCACAGGGCACGAACGGGAATGCTGTTTCCTCAGTCACAGGGAACGAACGGGAATGCTGTTTCCTCAGTCACAGGGAAGAAATGGGAATGCTGTCTCCAAGTCACAGGGAAGAAACGGGAATGCTGTTTCCTCAGTCACAGGGAAGAAATGGGAATGCTGTCTCCTCAGTCACAGGGAAGAAATGGGAATGCTGTTTCCTCTGTCACAGAGAAGGAAAGAGAATACTCTTTCTGATGTCACAGGGAACGAACAGGAATGCTGTTTCCTCAGTCACAGGGAAGAAACGGGAATGCTGTCTCCTCAGTCACAGGGAAGGAACATGAATACTGTTTTCTCAGTCACAGGGAAGAAATGGGAATGCTGTTTCCTCAGTCACAGAGAAGGAAAGAGAATACTCTTTCTGATGTCACAGGGCACGAACGGGAATGCTGTTTCCTCAGTCACAGGGAACGAACGGGAATGCTGTTTCCTCAGTCACAGGGAAGAAATGGGAATGCTGTCTCCAAGTCACAGGGAAGAAACGGGAATGCTGTTTCCTCAGTCACAGGGAAGGAACGGGAATGCTGCTTCCTCAGTGTCAAGGAAGGAATAAGCATTCATAGGGAATGTTTGGATAGCAGGGTAGCTTTATCTTTATCTCAGGCTGCCATATCCTGCTGTTTTTTCTTGTTGTTACATCTCAATTACTAACCCCCCTCCTTCTTCAATTAACCACGCTAATTACTCTTGCTAACATCCTTAACAGCTAGGATGCTGTTATGAATACTTCAGGTGAGATTGCGTTAAGCTGCCAGAGGGGAGGCAGGTTTCACTATTCTGCTAATGAAAAAATGGCTAAATAGCTAAAAGAGCTTTGTGCCTTAAGGCAAGCTCACTATTTAACGTGATGAGAATCAGCCAACGTGCTCATTAATTCCATGTGGTTTCACAGAGAGCCACGATTCTCGGCACAGTATACCATGATGCAAGCATGGGAAATTGCAGGGAACCCATGAGAACCCAGGAAAATTCACTGTACTCTCCATAATCCTATTGTTTTTATTAGGGTGGTTAGGGGTCCAAGCACTAGAGGAATTCGAACTATAGTGTGTGGAAAATAATCAGAAATGCAATTATTTAATACGTCTAATTGAAGGCTATGGCAGCTCATAGAATCATTTGCATACTTTTCATGAAATGTGATACAGTACAGTCTAAAAGGTTTTCAGCGATGTTTAAGTGCACGCTTGTAGAAAATTCCCATAAGAAAATCTAATACGAATCTGATTGTTAGTTGATCCTGATACGACATGAAAAAATTCATTTCATCCGAACACCTCATGAAACAAACTGTGGAGGACTGGTGTGTTCCCATCTTATAGCCAGTGTTCCCCGGATAGAGTTCAGATCAGAATGAAGAAAGAACACTCTGTCCACAGTCGAGCATGGTGGTGGCTCGGTGATGCTCTGTGGCTGCTTTGCATCCTCCGGCACTGGAAACCTGCAGCGTGTGGAAGGCGAGATGGGTTCACTGAAGTATCAGGAAACCGTAGGAGAAAACCTCACGCCGTCTGTGAGGAAGCTGAAGCTTGTGCATCATCGGCGCTTCCAACAGGACGATGATCCTAAGCATACCTCAAATTCCACCAAGGCTTGATTGCAGAAGAAGTTCTGGAAGATTCTACAGGGCCGTCACAGTCACCTGACTTGAACCCCATAGAAAATCTCTGGTGGGATTTGAAGAAGGTGGTCGCAGCACGCAAACCCAAGAATATTACTGATCTGGACGACGTTCCTCATGAGGAACGGGGTAAGATTCCTCAGGAATGCTGACAAGAACTCTACTAAGTACTGAAGCTGCTCGCCATGCAGGGGGTGAATCATTGTGGACTGGAGAAATCATTATACGTTGCATTTCCAGTTGAATTTAGAGAAACAACTTGAAGCTTTCGTTCTGTTGAACTATTTCAGCTGCTTTTGTTTGATTTGTTCATCGCAAACCGCTGAAAGTCTGTACATTTTGACAATAAACCTGATTTGCACTGGGGGTCGAATCATTTTGACTGCAACTGCACTTGAATAGTTTTTCCCCCCCCAAAGGCTTGAAATTCACTATAACTTTTCAAAACTTCCAGTACTATCTGTGTGCTCTGTCCCAGAATACCGAGAACATCTGAGTCTTCGTTAGTCTGTGCAGAAAGGGTGTCTGCTTCTGCACAAGTCCTGCTGTCAATCATCTGATAGCTGTGGCTGGGATGTGTGTGAATTACAGAAGAGCCAGATGCAGCTTAGCTTAGTCCTGTAAGAGACACAAGCTTTTATATTAAAAGATGGAATATTATTTTATTCCCAGTGCAATCTTGTTGAATAATATGGACAAACCCCGAATGTAACCTGTTCAAGCTTCCAGTATATGTGTGTGTGTGTGTGTGTGTGTGCATATGTATGAATATGTGTGTAAACAGGTGTTGCTACTTGAAGTAGCACATAAAATAACCACTTTGTTTTTATTCTCGTGCGTTTCTGTCTTGTATTCTATACAGGTTTTTTAAAAGAGGCAGTAGTAGTGGACCTCGTTGTACTGTAATGTCTGACAGACGGCGGACCGTATTTATATTTTTCTCTAGAAAAGCTCAGTGTTTTCCAGAGATGAGCATTTCAAAGCAGTACAAACGTTTGGGATTTTAAATGAACTTGGAGCACAAATTATAACACAACACTCGCCATATCTACACGTTTATATGATAGAGACTATAACTGGGCGCATCTTGACGAGACCCACACACTCCCCGGACACAAGAGTGCAGCTTGAACATTCAGGTTCAGGTGTGTTCTGTGCCCCTGGTGTGCTGAACGTCACAGTGCTCGATCCTCTGCTCCCCTCCGTGCTCTGTTCTGAGCTGAGTGCAGAATCCTGCTGCGTGATTAGCCATGTTCCCCTGTGGTGTCTTTTGCTCTTTTCCGTCTCGCCCTCCGTCTGCTTTCATCCCACCACCGTCCCCATAACATATGACACGTGCACACCGAGCGCAGCGGCGGGCCGCAGCGTCGCCGTCGCTGAAGTCACGGCGGAGATGTGCGGGACTGCAGAAATGGCGCGATTGGAATAGATGGTTGTGTGATTAACTGTAGCCATTTTCATCTGGATGTGAAATCAGTGTAGCGGAAAAGTAGGAGTAGATTATGACGAGCAGCAGGCTAAAACTGGAGGAGATAAAACTGTGCCTCGAAGCTTGCCCTGAAGTTTCACAGACCTTCTGGGTGCCTCTTAGGGTTTTGTCACACTTGCGCTTTATTTTCGTTGCCCGGGTCTTTTTGCATTAACATTCTGGAGTGTGAAAAGGTCTGGAAATGGCTCGGAGTTTCAATTGAAATAAAATCAGAGGGCCACAAAATCATGTGTGAATGTGTGAAAGCGATCCAGTCCTGGGATTAATGAATAATGTGATTGTCTTGTTACTTCCTGTACCCCGGTTTCACAATGCCATGAAAAGGCAGGCTAAACAGGTGGAAAAAAAAAACCACGGAATGCCGTCTAGACAAATCTACGGCATTAAATACTCTAAAATAGCATTATTTCTATACAGCCTATAAGCAGCTGTGAGTGAAAGCGTGTAAAGAAGCACTACTTAATGAAATATGTCAGGTTAAGATGAGTTAAATGAACATGAATTAGAACAGTAAAGAGGTGTACATCTTATTTTTCATTTTGCTGTGTTACTGTTACCACACCAAAGTTGATTCTTTTCCTACAATAACATTTCCTGAAGTGTTTTATTCCTCTTATACTACAGTCATTTTATTCATGAACGACAAAGCTTAACCTTTATCCATTTATAGTTACGTTTAACGTCGCGGAATGACCGTAAAGCAAGTTAGTTCCTGTTATCACTTCGATTATAGCAGCTATAAGCAGCCGTTCCCTTTTCTGTTTCCCTCTCTCTGGAAGTTAGTAGGACCAAAAAATGTTACCGGGAAACCACAAAGCGCATGCTCGTCCATCCTGAGGACTTTCCTGACCGTTACGAAGCGCTGACACTGGAGACTCCTTCCATAAATGATAAATAAACATCTCTTCACAGAAAGCTTCAGACATTTTTCTTAAAACTTCCTTATTATTCGTCTTGGATGATGTGGAGATTCCGCCATACAATTCGTCGTATGTGTCGGAGCCGTTACTATAGAAACGATCTTGTATTAGAAGGAGCATATTCACGTAGAGCTGTGATTTGCTGTTATAGAAGACGAATCGACACCTTCCGACTAATCAGAGTCCAGAATTCAAAAGGGGTGCGCTGTAAAAATATCTCATTCACCCGCAGTTCCGTGTGAAACGATGTCGGCCCTGCCGAACATGCTCGGAATCGATCGTCGGGTTTTCAGTGTGAAAGCTTCATTAATATCTGTGATTAAGTGAAACACGCGTTTATGCACTTGAGAGAAAATCTATAACGTCAGTGAGGCCAGGCTTCCATAGCCTCGGGTTGGAAAAGGGCGAAAATGTATTACAGTCTGAAAAGATCAGAAAAAAAAATGAACGCTTTATGACTCTTCTCTTATCACAGTGACAAAAGGTTCTCAGCTCTGGGCTTCGGCGCACGAATTCCACCCAATTACGAGGTAAGAGTGCGTTTCCGCTCATTGAGATTCATCCGTCGTCTTTTGATATTACTCTCTTTGCTCACGGTTCACAGTCACTTCCTCTGACCTTGGCAAGCTGCTCGGCTGTTGGTGTTCGATTCGTGGGTCTGTGGCCACATACGTCACCTCTCTGTTTACCAGCTGGCTTTATGTACATGAACTGATTATCCTACATCATCCTGATACACTTATACTGCTCCTCACTATCAAAACAACAACAAGAAATATATGAATAAATAAATACATATAATGTATGTGTGTGTATATATATATATACAGTGCATCCGGAACGTATTCACAGCGCTTCACTTTTCCCACATTTCATTATGTTACAGCCTTATTCCAAAATGGATTAAATTCATTATTTTCCTCAAAATTCTACAAACAATACCCCATAATGACAACGGGAAAGAAGTTTCTTTGAAATCTTTGCAAATTTATTAAAAATAAAAAACAAAAAAGCACATGTACATAAGTATTCACAGCCTTTGCTCAATACTTTGTTGAAGCACCTTTGGCACCAATTACAGCCTCAAGTCTTTTTGAGAATGATGCTACAAGCTTGGCACACCTATTTTTGGGCAGTTTGTCCCATTCTTCTTTGCAGGCCCTCTCAAGCTCCATCAGGTTGGATGGGGAGCGTCGGTGCACAGCCATTTTCAGATCTCTCCAGAGAAGTTCAATCGGGTTCAAGTCTGGGCTCTGGCTGGGACACTCAAGGACATTCACAGAGTTGTCCTGTAGCCACTCCTTTGTTATCTTGGCTGTGTGCTTAGGGTCTTTGTCCTGTTGGAAGATGAACCTTCGCCCCAGTCTGAGGTCCAGAGCGCTCTGGAGCAGGTTTTCATCAAGGATGTCTTTGTACATTGCTGGATTCATCTTTCCCTCGATCCTGACTAGTCTCCCAGTTCCTGCCGCTGAAAAACATCCCCACAGCATGATGCTGCCACCACCATGCTTCACTGTAGGGATGGTATTGGCCAGGTGATGAGTGCTGCCTGGTTTCCTCCAGACATGATGCTTGCCATTCAGGCCAAAGAGTTCAATCTTTGTTCAATCTTTGTTCTGAGAGTCCTTCAGGTGCCTTTTGGCAAACTCCAGGTGGGCTGTCATGTGCCTTTTACTGAGGAGTGGCTTCCGTCTGGCCACTCTACCATTCAGGCCTGATTGATGGAGTTCTGCAGAGATGGTTGTTCTTCTAGAAGGTTCTCCTCTCTCCACAGAGACACGCTGGAGCTCTGTCAGAGTGACCATCGGGTTTTTGGTCACCTCCCTCTCTAAGGCCCTTCTCCCCTGATCGCTCAGTTTGGCCGGGCGGCCAGCTCTAGGAAGAGTCCTGCTGGTTCCAGACTTCTTCCATTTACGGATGATGGAGGCCACTGTGCTCATTGGGACCTTCAATGCTGCAGAAATGTTTCTGTACCTTCCCCAGCTCTGTGCCTCGATACAATCCTGTCTCGGAGCTCTCCAGAGAGTTCCTTGGACTTCACGGCTTGGTTTGTGCTCTGACATGCATTGTTAACTGTGGGACCTTACATAGACTGGTGTGTGCCTTTCCAAATCATGTCCAATCAACAGAATTTACCACAGGTGGACTCCAATCAAGATGTAGAAACATCTCAAGGATGATCAGTGGAAACAGGATGCACCTGAGCTCAGTTTTGAGTGTCATAGCAAAGGCTGTGAATACTTATGTACATGTGCTTTTTTTTGTTTTTTATTTTTAATAAATTGGCAAAGATTTCAAACAAAGTTCTTTCACGTTGTCATTCTGGGGTATTGTTTGTAGAATTTTGAGGAAAATAATGAATTTAATCCATTCTGGAATAAGGCTGTAACATAACAAAATGTGGGAAAAGTGACATATATATATATATATAAACATACACACATTTTTATATATATATATATATATATATATATATATATATATATATATATATATATAAAATTCCTAGCATTTGTCTCATTTTATGTGGCAACCTAGTCATAATAAAAATAGGGGGGTTAACTAAGGGAATAACAATTCATTAAAAATAATTTTGGTTATATATCTCGTGCATACTGGGGGTGTAAGGCAATGCAAGTATCTGTTTGTATTTCACAAAAATACACTATAAGCAAACTAGTAGTCTAAATTACGACCCTGTACAGGACGTTACTAAGGATGACCCACAAGCTTCATATCTAACTTCACAAATATATATATATATATATATATATATAAAAAATTGAACTCAGTTGACACTTAATATTAAAAAAAAACTAAGGCGAAATTATTCATAGATATTCACGGATACCGTAATGACATGATTAGCGCTTGAGTGAAAATATAATCTATGTCATTATTATGCTTCGGTTTTTGAGGTTACTGTGTCCTATATACGATATATATGACTATATGGACTCATACGTGTCTCTGTACATAAGTAATAAAAATCTATTGACCTCATGCTTTGGACCCTTAATTTAATACGTCCTATTGAGCTTCTCTCTCAGTTTCTCTGTTGTTTTTCCCTGTAATAGAAAAGCCGTAAGGAATGGGGTGTAATTTTATAGTAGCATGCGGCGTCGTTTCTTGCAATGGTTGCAGATTTTTTTTAAAGCATGCAGACGAGCTAAAAAAGGAGCGTGTGATTTATTGCCTGCAGTTTTGTTTTGTTTTTTTTTTTTTGAAAAGGCGTATTTCTGTTCACTATTGCAATGACCTTAATCTACGTCGTGTAAATTGAGATTCTAGTTGCGTTCCTGCAGGAGTCACTGCGAGAACCTGTGCTCCGGCTGAACCGTGCAGATTTAACCGTGTTTTCTCTGTCTGTACTTCAGGTGTCGCATGACTTTGCCATCAATTTCAATCCAGATGATGATGAATGTGAAGGTAAGACAAAAACAAGGCCCTCATCAGTGAGATATTGGGAAGGCAACTTTTATTTTAGGAATGGTTAACGTTCAGGATGGACGGATTAAGGCTACGGTTATTATGGAACAGCTTTTTCGAGGGACGGATCTTTAGGAAATGAGTTTTTGAATCTTCAAAGAGCTGAACTGACCTCCTTTCACCAGCTTTTTGCGAAGCCGCTTTTCACGGTTAGAACATTGTAGGAAAGCGGAAAGGAGCTATCTTTTCTCCTTTTGGCTTTTTTTTTTTCCTTTAGGGGGGTTAATGCTAAAATCTGCTGATTTAGCCATGTGGCTCAAGTCTGTGACACCTTTTAGTAAGTGACAGGTTTTAGCTGTTCATCTCTTTCTTGTGTCTAATCAGAGATTCAGGGGGTGGTAGAAGCTTACCAGAACTGCCTGCCCAAGATCCAGCTCTATGGACCAACTAATGTGGCTCCTATAATCAGCAGAATAGGCAAGCAAGCAGGGAAGGAGCCCATTAAAGACGCATCTGTGAGTTCCTGCATCTTTTTTTTTTTCAACACTACTTGGTAAATGTTTCACATTGAACTTAGAACATCTTAGAAAACTTAGAACATCTGCAAGGATTTATCCTGGGAAAATTGGGAGTAAGGCAGTAACACATCCTGGATGGAATGCTGGTACAGCTCAAGGCGTCATGCAGACACCCATTCAGACCTAGGGACTATTTCGCATCACCAGTCCTCCTACTGGCATACATTTGGGAGACTGGAGAAGCTGGTGGAATCCCACCCAGAAACTCTACATAAACAGTAACGTGAGTTCATGACTGAACCAGGGATGAGATTACCCATTGCACCACCATGCAGCCCAACAATGATACAAATAAGTTTCAAAAACATCTAAAGATTATGGGTAGAAAGGAAATGCAGAGAAAAATAATGGTATAAAGAATACCATAAATCACTGGTCACCAACCCTCGTCCTACAGGTTTCATCTCCAACCAAAATCTCACCTGTTTAAGTGGATCAAGAACTTCTTAAGGCAATGTCAGGTGGGCACGATTATGGTTGGAGCTAAAGTCTTCAGGGAGGTAGAGCTCCAGGAACGGGGTTGGTGACCACTGCCGTAAAATATTATCTGAAGAGTTCCGTCTTTAGACAGGGTAGATTTGCCCACTGTTTAAAATACAAATCTCAACATGGCGGCTGTATTACACAAGTCCCGCCCTCATTCAGAAGAGCCAATCACCTTGTTGGTTAGGACATTAGTACAAACCGTCTGACCTATCACCTATCTGACCAATTTTACACTGACAACAAGTTTCATGCACAGATATACTGTACAGAGGTTGCTATATTTAGGTAATTATAGACAAAAAAAATGCGCATTTACAGGAGGCGGGGCAACCTGAAAAGTTTTTTGTGTCATTTATGCTACACGTTATTATTTACACAAGATTTTAACACATCAACGTGTTGATCCAGTTCTTGGTTGTTGTTGTTTTTTGAAGCCTAGACAGGTAAGACTGCCAAAGAGTGTTGCCAAGATGGCCACTGAGTGGACAGACTTTACTAGAAGGACATTGCTTTAGGTCTTTGTAGAAGGATTTAAAAAAAAAAAAACCCCAGTGATACCAGTCTGGTGTAAGAGTTTGATGTGATGTCAGTGGAAGGGAGAACTTCAGGACGAAAAGAAGAAAGAAGACCAAGCAAGTGGAGCGGTGTTTGGAAGTGACGAGCGCTCACGTGAGAATTTCATTCTTCTGATGTTGTGGTGTATCGTGAGAAGTCGAACTCAAGAATGACACCGACGTTCTACGCGGTGTGTGTTGGATGGTCAGTATTGGTGTCAGTTGGTGTTAGCGATTAAATCAGTTCTGTTTTGTTGAGGTTGTTTCTCCATGATGTACCTTGATCCAGGAAGAGATGGAGGAAAGGAAGGCTGATATCTTCGAAGAGACTCGGACGGTGGTGTTAAAGAAAAGGAAGGTTGAGCAGTGCTACCACTAATGACACACGACTAGGCTGATGACACACGACAAGAAATGAATGTAACCTCTCCATGCTCTGTCGTAGGATCAAACCTTTAGCTATGAAGAAAACCAATTCCCAGTGCCTAATTCATCAAAAGTGGAAATGAGCTGCAGATCTGAGCTCCGATGATTCACAGTACACATTGTTTACAGGCCAAAGAAGATGAGAGCAGAGGACATCAAATTTCAGGTTTAGCTCATGAACTGGTTTTTATTCATGAAATATGACAAAAATCAATTTAGGATTTAATTAAATCCTTAAATTGTACATGCTGTAAGGTTAAACATTCGCCCCCAGGCGTCTCCCAAGATTACACCGTACATGACACTCGTTTGAGCTGTTTTCCAACCATTCTGTCCTTGTGACGATCTTCATTTATTATTTAAATACCAGGATCACCCACACTGATCAGGTTTCAGTATATGAGCTCTAATTGTAAGGGGGAAAAAAAAAAAAAAAAAAATCAGTGTTCAATACTGTCTAGACCTCATGGGAACTCTATCCATCACCTCTACTTTTAGTGCATTGACCGTCTCGCTGACCGTCTATGCTGTGCTCTCTACTAGAAATACCACATCTTGCTGATCCTCACGGACGGCGTCGTGACCGACATGGCGGACACGCGGGAGGCCATCGTGCGCGCCTCCTACCAGCCTCTGTCCATCATCATTGTGGGTGTGGGGAACGCCGATTTTACCGACATGCAGATCCTGGACGGCGACGACGGTGTCCTGCGCTCTCCGAAAGGAGAACCTGTCCTGAGGGACATTGTCCAATTTGTGCCCTTCAGAGACTTTAAAACGGTGAGTGTCTAATCTCAGATCTTTGATCCCCAGCCGTGTGTTCAATATAGAGACAAATCGAAGCCCTTTTATATATTTTTTTTTTGACATACATCCTCTTCAAGCGTGTCCTCTGATGCACTCCTGAAAGAGCATTGCACTCACTTTAAATCAGGCAGGCAGACTGAGCGGGCCATGCAGACTGAGAGAAGAAGCTAATGGAGCTGCACAGCTTTCCCCTGCAGAAGACATTTTCTCCGCTTTTGTGTATGCAGTCAGACAAAATCAATTAGACGTCGTGCAGCGAGACTTAAATGCTTAAATTATTCCTAACCTCGCTCTTTTTGGGCCGAAGCGCAAACTAAGCGTAAATTTGTTCTCCCATTTTTCGCACAGTGTTTTTTGTGGATATATTTGCCTCGTGTTTTTATTACATTTGCAATAATAATATTAGGCCTTATACTCTTTTTCTAAAATAATAATAATAGTAATACGGAAAATACCAATTTTTCTATGAACAATTACACAGATGTTCTGGTCCATTTACGTTAATGAAAAGCAAAGTGTGAAAAAAAGATAACACACACCCGGTTACCTTATACGTCACTCTGTAGCTACTGAATATAGCCTGTATATCTATTGCGCTTCACAATGTTATATACATCCGACACTTTCTGGCTTCTCAGTAACTTGACGAACAGCATTTACAAATTGAGCAACGTGGGAGGTGGATTTGATAATCCGGGGCATCAAAATCTGTGTTTGTTTTTCAGGCGTCTCCCGCTGCACTGGCGAAGTGCGTCTTGGCCGAGGTGCCCAAGCAGGTCGTCGAGTACTTCAGTCATAAGGCCATTCCTCCCATGCACCCTGTTTTAGACTCGACGCCTAGCCCCATCGCCAACACCCCAGATTAACACGTCTACCCGAGTCCCGACCTCCGGTCAGTCCCTTCACACCTCCGAGTACAAGATCTGAGAAAACCACCTCCACAAACACTCCATTGGCATTCCGTTTCCTTGTTTATACATAACGTGTTTACACAGAAAGAGGATTCGTTCTTCTTGGATCGTGTCCTGTGTTTGGATTCATGCCCACATCTTCATTATCTGTGCTGGAATCTTCGAAGAAACCTTCTCACCACAGTTCCAGACCTCTGACACCCCGATGCCAGCTCCCCCCCCCCCCTCCCCCCCGCCAGCTCTCTGCAACTTCTCCGCCAAGGCCATCTCTTAACTCTTAATTCTTAATAATGTTTTTTTGTTTGTTTGTTTGTTTGTTTGTTTTTTTAAAATCCTGTGCCTTGCAGGAAATTTTCAGTGTTTTCTCTGCCTGCCTGCCCACTGTGCTTATCTTCTTGGCTCCTGATTTATTAATTTTTTTTTCCTTGAGGCTTCTCGCTGGCCTTTCACCACCCTGCTTTCAGCACCAACAGACAGGATTATGTGCTGGGAGAATGGACGACCATGCTCATTACTTGAGATTTATAAAGGTATAACCGCTGATGGCTGGTCACGATATCTGTAACTCAGCATTACTGTTGAAAATGAAAGCGTTATGGTTGAGCTTTATAGTATGGGATGTCGTCATGAGCATAAATCTACTGCGCAGACACACAGGAACACAGCGAAAACAAAAGCTACGCGTGCCATTAGCCTGGTCTGTTTTTCAAACCACACAAAAATTATGATGTCGTTTGTGCTTTTATTGGACAATCCACCTTGTTTGTGTTTATTACACCCACAGCTGTATTCCATATGCACTCTTTCAGTCACTGCTAATGACGTGTTATGGATGTGCCAGTAGAGCGGGTTTAACAAATGATGTAAAGCGCCAATCCACATGAAATCTAGGGGATGTGTCAATATGTGGAATCACAGTCTGGGCTAGAAAGAAATCAGCCCCAGCCACAAGGACCAATGGTTGCACAGTTGTGCTTGGTTCTACAAAAATAATCCAGTCGTTTGTTAACAGCAAATCAGGATGCAGAAGCCAAAAATCTAAAAAGTCATATGCATTTTTCCTTAAGCAAAAGAAAAGGGCTTAGCCCAACTACCACATTTATATCAGCCGACCTTGAAGGTATCTTTATATAACTTATATATATATATATATATATATATATATATATATATAAATATATTAGGAGAGGAGCCCCGTTTCTGCCATGGAGAAAAAAAATGTATTTGCGACTTCATGTCTCGCAATTCGGACATTCTTCCCACAAAAGAGTTCATATCGCACAGATTTGGACTGTTTCTCGCAGTTGTGAATTCACAGCTCACAATCCTTACCCGTAATTGTGAGCGACAAAGTCAAAATCGTGAGGCGTAAACTCAAAATTGTGAGAAAAAAGTTGGAATCGCGACCTATAAAGTGAGAATTGTGCGAAATCTAGTCGCGATGACCTTTATAATGATCCTTTTTTTTCCCTCTGCGGCGGAAACGGGCTTCCACACGGTCCAGTGTTGAAGGAATCGGAATATTATTATCGTCGTCAAGGAATCCTGTTACGTGTTTCGTTCGTCATTTCGTGAGCCTTTTTGCTTCCGTGATATGCTTGTCGTTTTGCGAGTGCAAACCACGCTGTGAAGTTAAAGACGTGAAAAGGGAGGACTCTGAGAACTTGCACTACTCTTGAGGAGGACTTTTTGAATAATAGGCAGGAGGTGCAGAAATCTGTTAGTATTGGGGAATTAGAGTTTATAGGACGTTACATAGGAAGTAGGTGGAGCTTCAGGCGTGGTCTTTCTTCCAAAATTGAGTTGTTTCATTACTCTGTATATACAAATCAGACAAAGGAAAATTCACTGAGGATTATCATCTGGAATTATTATTGGCTCGATTCTCAGAATAGACCAAATGTATTATTTCTTCAAAGTTGTTTTTTTAATCTCCTTCAAACAATATGATATGGATTAGTTACAACTTTTAGGAACTCTGCAAATGTTCAAATCAAATTTTCTTTCAATTTCATTTCTTACACTGTTAGAACCTCAACGGGTTTTTTGGAAGATGAAGAGTTTGTGTCTCAACTGAAGCCTGAACCTATATACAGTCGGATATTGATGGACTAAACGTTGACTCTTTAGGGTGCTAGATTGGACCTTTTGTTTTCTGTGTGAACCTGACCGTACGGGTAACACGAACACCACTGCCAGGTCTTTTTTTTAAACCTAATTCATCATATTAAGCCTACATAGACACGTGCAGAATTGAAAGAATGCAACGATTGTACCGTCAATCCAACGGTCCGTTTTTTTGAGCGCCGATGTGGATATGCACTGAACTAATATACTGAATATTTCATCCGTACGATCAGTGTGTGTAAGCAATATCGCTATGATATAAAAGGCTGTAGAAGGTTTATAATCGTTTACGTTCACAATGAGCAAATTCAGCATTCAGTACTCATATTGTTGTACAGTATACACTACGGGTCAAAAGTTTAGACGCACTCATTCTTTATTTTTCTTTACTTTTTGCACATTTTGGAATAATAATAAAGTCATCAAAACTCTGGAGTAACAAAATGGAACTATGGGAATTATGTTGTGATAAAAAAAAAAAAAAAAGAAGAAAAAAATCCAAATGAAATTGAAATAATTTTTTAATAATTTTCGTCTAGAATTTACGGAAATGTATTCTCGGCGTTTTCTCTCCCGATTTCTTGAGGAATTTCCCTGAGATGATTTTGAAACAGTATTAAAGGAGTTCCCACCGACGCCGGACTCTTATCGACGGCTTTTCGGAATATTTCGCTCCGAGTCGTCCGTTTAAAAAAAAAAAAGAAAAGAAAAAAAAAAGTAAATAAAATGTCCGTTTTCTAACGAAAGACGTGAAAACGTCGGCACGATTACGTTTTTGTCTACGACACCGATGTCAAACATTCAGTCACACACCTTCAGATCAAAAGGTTTTTAAGATCGTGAGGAACGTTTCAGTCGAGTGTCCGCAAACTTTTGACCTGCAGTGTATGTTGCAGATGGAGAAAAAGGGTTTGTCAGCTGAAACTGTGTGAATGGAAACATTTCTTCGTGAATAAGCAGACTGAATAAGCAGAAACAGTCTATTAATAGAATCGGGGCAGTGTGCTGTACGTTATTCGGTCAGGACTCTAAAGGTCAGTCTGAGCTGATTGTTTCAGTTAATTGGTGAATAAAGTCTATGCATGTTAATAAGTGACCTCAGAGCGGTGGTGGTGGTTGGAAAAGGGAGAAATTATTCATCTTTAACAATTCATATTAATGATATGCGGCTTCAAGGAACACACTAGGAATGTCAATAGGTAGGAAGGCATGTAGATTACACAAAGGGCGACCGATGAGTGAATTACGTCAAGAATAAAACATGACGTGCCGTTGTAGGAAAATAATCAGTGATGAAATTGATGCTTCTCCTAGTATAGCAAACGTTTTTGTTCCTCTTATACCACAGAGACCAATTTGGCAATTTTGTACAGTATTAATGAAAGAATCAGACGTCGTATTTTTTACCCGCTTAGAGTTACGTTTAATGTTGTGGAACATCCGAGAACCAAGTTAGTTCCTGTTGTCATTCCCTCACTTTCTCTTGTTAGTTAATAAGACGAAAATAAATAAATAAAATGCAGCTTGTTACTGAGAAACCACAAAACGCAACGTCCGTAGACTTTCCCGTGGCTGAAAAATTTCCGACTGTTACAAAGCACTGACACTGGAGACTCCTTCCATAAATGTTGAAAAGTCTCCTTAGAGAAAACTTCACCATGTCCACTATTATACCTTTTTTTTTTGTTGTTAAATAACAACACTTTTTTTTTTTTATATGTTTATTATTAGACTTAGATTATGTAGGACGTCCACCGTGCAAGTCCCAGTGAATGAGCTGTTACCATGGAAACAATAATATATTAGACACATTAGAGTTAAGTCCGCATCGGCAGGATTCGACGCGGAGACGATTGACACGCGTCGTTTCGTTATTCAGACTTCAGACGGAAGAAGAGACTTAAGCTCTATTCGGAGAAAGTTGAGGATATCGTCATATCATCATCACAACATCATCTTAGTCTTTTTTTAGTTTTTGTTTTAAATTGTCTCATGTTTGTACACATTTTTTTGTGTTTTTTTTTTTTTTCAATCTTACCTTGTGTTTAAAATGGTGTCTAGACACCATTTTAAAATCCCCGTCCAACTCAAGAAAAATCTGGCAACCTTCTGGGTGATACTACGTGCAGGTAGTTTCAATAATCTGAATGAACAGCCCAGAAAAATCGACTTGAGCAGCTGCGTAGACTGACTCTGAATACGCGCAACTTTCCGTGCAGGAGTATTTACATGACTTTTGGACTTTTGCACCAAATTTGAATTCGGCTTATAGAAAATTAATTTTGAGAAAATAAGCATTTCGGTATAAAGTAATATAGCTGAAAAACCATTGTAATGCCTTTCAATTTTTCAGTATATTAAGAATTATATAACAGCGATGGATTGGCACCCCGTCCAGGGTGTACCCCGCCTCGTGCCCGATGCTCCCTGGGATAGGCTCCAGGTTCCCCCGTGACCCTGAAAAGGAGTAAGCGGTATAGAAGATGGATGGATGGATGGATAATAGCTCGGGGTGTAACAATTGGACGATTTGGATTAATGTATCGATTTACAAGGCGAAGAATGAAATGCATCGAGGAAACAATCACTAATTGAATATTGAACCAATAATTGATTATAAATCGGTTCATTATCAAGAAAGGACAGCCAACCGGTGTGGAAAAAGTCATTCGCATGTGATGCGTAAATATGCTAGCAAAGTGATTTGCCCGTAACTCTGACATTTCAAATAGTCCTTCTCTACGTCATCCTCATTCCCAATTTAACGGCAGACCTATACCCCAGATTTTGAACACGTTCTGGTCACTTATTGATCAGACGCTACTAAATCGATTTGTATCGAATCGTAGCAGATTCAGGTATCACCAAACGTCAAATTGTTGCCTATGATTCAAAACGGTATCGTATAATATCATAGAAGATTCAGCGGTATCGTAAAATATCCAACTGTTGCCTTAAGATTCGGAATTGTATCGTATCGATTCTCACGCCTGACGTTTACACTCCCGATAATAACTGAGCTGCTTTCACCAGTAGACACTGGTGGCCGTTATAATGAGTCTTTTATTGGTCAGGTATACATTCCAGAACAGTGAAATTCTTTTCTTTGCATACCCCGGCGTGTTAGGAAGTTGGGGTCAGAGCGCAGGGTCAGACATGATACAGCGCCACCTGGAGCAGATAGGGTTAAGGGCCTTGTTCAAGGGCCCAACAGTGGCAGCTTGGCAACGCTGGGGCTCGAACCCCCGACCTTCCGGTCAGTCACCCAGACCCTGGCAGTGCTGGCCCGCACTGTTTTTTTTTAACCATCCAATACAGTAACACCTGTCTCTAGAATGGACTCGTGGATGCTTTTCCATTCTAAGAGAATCGTACATCTCGGATTGCGTGAAGAATTTGGTCGAGACTTGTGACGTAATTGTGACGCACTTCACAACTTAGTTAAACATCTCAGTAAAACCATCCAGGGTGTTATTCAGATGAAAATCCCGAGTCTTTATGAAAGCTAGAAAATGGTCTCACTTTATATTTCCCAGTGCAATTTAGAGGGAAAAAAAACCTCAATGAAACAATGGTTTTATTTGAAGGTAATTTATCCGTCCAAGCCCATACGGGACTTCATGAATTCAGTAACAGTCAACCATTTGTTCGTCCTATGCGTGCTGTTGATTTGAAATATGAATGAATGGAGTCTGGGATAGGTTTTTTATTTTTCCCATACAAAATCAACCAAATAATGTGTTTAAGCCCAAAGCAGTGCTTTCATGACTCATCTCATCTCATCTCAGCGCTCCATATTGTTGTCAGGACTTAATATTTGTTCAAGAATCTCCTTCTAAAAAATGACTCAGATACATGTTTGATATTGAATTCTGTACTTGGATATGTATATAGTCATACAGAGTCATACAGATTTCTAAAACATACTCATGCTACATGATTATCATCTTACGCTGGCGCTCCAGATGGCAGAACTGTAGACCAACAAAGCTTTACAGGACGTTCTTTTGTTTTTGTTTTTTTTTTGCTTTTGTACATACACATAAACATCTGTCGAGTGCCACATCGCCTGGAGCTGCTTTAATTTGCGTGTATTGGTGTGTATGATCGATTGCACACCACTGAGTGCAGCATGCCACTTTACTTTTATCTCATGAACTCACGGGGTTCAGTGCAGCTCCGTGCTTAACGCAGTACGTATGCAAGCGGACGGATGTAAATAACGGCAGGGCGGACTGTACGGAAATGCTTAATTACTCATTACTGAAGCAACACGTTTAGAGATATCGCTAGGTGGAGTTGTACAGTACGTTGCATTTGATTATAATAACAGCGGTTTGCTTATTTATTTGTTTGTTGATGAATTTATTTATTCGTTTGTTCTTTTATTTACAGCGTATTTATTTATTTGGATTTCTGAAACTTATCGATTCGTGGATGAATTAATTCATTTATTTTGTGAGATTATGTATACATTATTACAGGGTTGTGTTGCATGGGCACCGGATCCTTTCTGTGGCAATGGCGCTGATCCTCCATGAATAATTTTGTACACACACGCACACACACACAAACAATCCCCACCCCCAGCAGGGATACGCTTGGTTCTCTGCTTCCTCCTTTCCCCAAGCAGCATCAGCACGCAGAGCCCTGAGAGCCGCTGACATCCGCACAGAACCGTGGCGTATGAAATCAACAGTCCATTAGAACGAGCTCTTCTCGGCCCACACGTTAAACGTCGAAAAATCAGAACGCGCTGCTGAAATGAAATCAGACTTTAATTGTATTTCGGTGTATAACTAACGGCCGTGCCCCTCCTCCTTATTGGATTAAGGAAATCATTTTACTGCTTAACCACATTTTCTAAGAAATCTCCTGTCTTTCTGCAGGTCTTGAGTTTTCTTCACTGGAAATCTTGGTTTTGAGAGCACTGTAAATCACTGCATGCGTTACTCGGTGTGGAATGTGTTGTTTGTTTCTTTGGAGTATTACGTGGTGTGAGGCGACTTTGTCTTTGCCTCCTGCAAATGCTACTCTTGTACCGTGTGCTTCTAATCCTGCATCAAGGCCAATAAACCTGTCGATGAACTAAACTGTATGATGTCATTTTTATGTGTGTGTGTGTGTGAGCAAGAAAGAGACGGAGAGAGACTGCAGCGAGGCAACAGGAAGTTTAATACGACTTAAAAAAAATGCCTTTTGTTTAATATATATACAATATAGTTAGCTATATATATCTTTATAATCTGTATATTAGTTACTTACATATTACTCGGTCATACAATGATCCGGTCAGCCAATCATGAGGCAGCGATGCAATGCAGAAAATCATGCAGATACAGGTTCACATCCAACATCAGTACGAGGAAGATATGTGATCTCAGCGAGTGTTTCGACGTCATTATTAGTGATTAGTTTTAATTCCTGTCTTCGACGGTCAAGTTTCGGTGATCCTGTGCACACTGTAGCCTCAGATTCCTGTTCATCGCTGAGAGGGAGTGGAACCCGACTCCCAGTGTGGTCTCCTGCCGTTGTAGCCCATCCGCCTCAAGGTTTAACATGTTGTGGGTTCTGAGATGCTTTTCTGCTCAGCACAGAGTGCTTATTTGAGTTACTCTTTTATCACCAAGATGTTTCCAGCAGCTTCTGAAACACTCAGAAGGTAATGAGTTAAAGGCAAATTATATAATGCACTAATCAGTGGGGGGAAAACGATCTCTACTAGCTACGTACACTCACCAGAGGCATCAGCAGGGGCATCCATTTTTGCACATGAAACTGTAAATGGGAACTGATTGCAGTTGGGTACTAACGTTGTGAACGGGGAACTTTGAACCACCGGAGCCAGAGCGGCCAATCGTTTGGCTTTGTCTCTTTACAGCGTCATATCTAATTTGTTAAGACTGTAGAAAATGTCAGTTTCTGTGTTGTCGCTTGCTGCCGTCACTGTTATCAGGGCTCAGTGTCGTGCACGTACGTACGGTTGTGCTTGAAACTCTTTAGAATGTTCTAGATTTCTGAAATATGACCTAGAACGTCAGTCCTGAAAGTAGATAAAGAGAACCCGATTAAACAAATGAGACACAAAGCTTACACTCGGTCATTTATTTATTGAGGGAAATGATCCAATATTACAAATCTGTGAGTGGCAAAAGTATGTGAACTTCATTGAGATCAATGGGATCAGTCCTGAGAGTTGTTGATGCTCATCAGGCTGGAAAAGGTTACAAAACCAGCTCGGAAAGAGTTTGGACTCGATCCAGAGTCGGACATATTGTGTACAAATGGAGGAAATTTAAGGCCATTGTTACACTGAACAACAATGACGTGCATGGCAGGGAGCATGTTGCAAGGAGAAAGCCACTGCTCTCCAAAAAGAACATTGCCTCCCATCCGCAGTTTGATAAAGATCACATGGACAAGCCAGAAGGCTGTTGGAAATGTTTTGTAGATAGATAAGACCAAAATATTTCTTTTGGGATTAAACGAGAACTGTTATGTTTTTAGAAATGAAAGCACTAGATTCCTGCGTAAGAACCTCATCCTGTCTATGAAACATGATGGTGGTAGTGTCATGGTTTGGGACTGTTTTGCTGCATCAGGGCCAGGATGGCTTGCCATTATTGATGGAATAATGAATTCTGTATAGAAAGAATACCAGCGAAAATATTCGAAAGGAAAATATCAGGACATCTGTCCACGAACTGAATCTCAAGAGAAAGTGGGTCATGCAGCAAGACAACGACCCTGAACACACGAGTCTTTCTACCAAAGAACCTTTAAAGAAGAAGTATAAAGTTAATGTTTTGGAACGGCCAAGTCAAAGTCCTGACCTCAATCCGATAGAAATGTTGTGAAAGGACCCGAAGCAAGCAGTTCATGTGAGGAAACCCACCAACATAGCAGATTTGAATCTGTTCTGTACTGAGGAACGGGATGAAATTCCTCCAAGCCGATGTGCAGGACCGATCAACGGTTACTGAAAACATTTAGTTACAGTTATTGCTGCACAAGGGCGTCACACCAGATACTGAAAGCAAAGGTTCATACGCTTTTAGGACTTGTGTGAAAATCTGATGATGTTTTAGGTCATATTTATACAGAAATGTGGAGAAAGGGTTCCCAAATTCTCAAGCAGCCCTGTTATTCATGAATGAATGATTGGCTCTCTCTTTGTCGCTTGCTAGTGTGAACCACCTTTTGTTGGTAAATACTGTACAAGTGCGTTTTTCCTGTTCATTTTCTAATTTTCACATCACGCATTCGACATTTGCAAAGTGCTTTCATGTGCTGTTCAGAGGAGCCAAGCTGAGCAAAACACAAGATCGACGTGACCCTGGGAGATACGAGAGATCCGCTTCTGCAGGATAGTGCTTCACATTCTGTGCACTTGCGGTTGCCATGGAGAAAGCAGAAAGCACTTGGATGGGAGCCGTAGAGAGAGAGAGAAAAACTCTGTTCTGCTGAATGGCTGTTAAAACTCAAGGAAGTGAAGGCCAACGGTGTGCGTCTGAATCAGTCAGAGAAGATCTGCTGCAAACGTTCTTCGCTCGATGGGACTGACTCATCAGGGCCTCTGGCTGCGGTCGTGACACCGGTGATGCTGATGATGTCATTGATTTGTTGAGAAAAACAAAGTTTTCTGGAAATAAATCTTTAATTGTAACTGACGGAAGGATGAACCCGTTCTGCTTTACGCTCAAATAATTACATCAATCTGTGCAATGACAGCCACCTTGGTAAGGTCGAAAGAGCCTTGTGGAAGAGAAAACAAACAAATTAGGCTGAAATCCACACGGAACGACTTTGATGATTCAAATCTCAGTTGACTTTTTTTGGTTGAAAGTTTTTTCATCAACATGTTGGTCTATTTTTCACTTTGGTTTACGCTTTGGTTAACATTACCCACAATGCTGTTCATCTACCTGTTGAAGGTGGTGCAGTTGCCTCATCTCTGCCTAAGAGAGTGATGCAGCGGTATTTTGAGACTGTCCAGCTCCGTCACCTCCTCATGGAAGCCCGTTTCCGCCATGGAGTAAAAAAATAAAATAAAAAGGTAATTGTGACTTTATATCTCACAATTCTGAGGGTTTTTTTCTATGAATTTCGAGTTTATATCTCACAATTCTGAGGGTTTTTTTCTATGAATTTCGAGTTTATATCTCACAATTCTGAGGTTTTTCTATGAATTTCGAGTTTATATCTCACAATTCTGAGTTTATTTTTTTTTTGATGAATTTCAAGTTTATATCACAATTTTGAGGTTTTTTATATATGAATTTCGAGTTTATATCTCACAATTCTGAGGTTTTTTTCTATGAACTTCGAGTTTATATCTCACAGTTCTGAGTTTATTTTTTTTCTATGAATTTCGAGTTTATATCTCACAATTCTGAGGTTTTTCTATGAATTTCGAGTTTATATCTCACAATTCTGAGTTTATTTTTTTTTTGATGAATTTCAAGTTTATATCACAATTTTGAGGTTTTTTATATATGAATTTCGAGTTTATATCTCACAATTCTGAGGTTTTTTTCTATGAACTTCGAGTTTATATCTCACAGTTCTGAGTTTATTTTTTTTCTATGAATTTCGAGTTTATATCTCACAATTCTGAGGTTTTTTTTCTATGAATTTTGAGTTTATATCTCACAATTCTGAGTTTATTTTTTTTCTATGAATTTCGAGTTTATATCTCACAAAATTGAGGGTTTTTTTTCTATGAATTTTGAGTTTATATCTCACAATTCTGAGTTTATTTTTCGATGAACTTCGAGTTTATATCTCACAATTCTGAGTTTATTTTTTTCTATGAATTTTGAGTTCATATCTCACAATTCTGAGGTTTTTTTTCTATGAATTTCGAGTTTATATTTCACAATATTGAGGGGTTTTTTTCTATGAATTTCGAGTTTATATCTCACAATTCTGAGGTTTTTTTCTATGAATTTTGAGTTTATATCTCACAATTCTGAGGTTTTTTTTCTATGAATTTCGAGTTTATATTTCACAATTCTGAGGTTTTTTTTTCTATGAATTTCGAGTTTATATCTCACAATTCTGAGGTTTTTTTTCTATGAATTTCGAGTTTATATCTCACAATTCTGAGTTTATTTTCTATGAATTTCGAGTTTATATCTCACAATTCTGTTAATTTTTTTCTATGAATTTCGAGTTTATATCTCACAATATTGAGGGTTTTTTTCTATGAATTTCGAGTTTATATCTCACAATTCTGAGTTTGTTTTTTTCTATGAATTTCAAGTTTATATCTCACAATTCTGAGTTTATTTTTTTCTATGAATTTCGAGTTTATATCGCGAGTTAACATCTCACAGTTGTTAGAAAAAATTTCAGAATGGTTCATATCTCACAATTCTGACTTTATTTCTCTCAATTACGGGTGTACATTTCGCAATTCTGACAATTTTTTTCTCACAATTGCACGTACACCTGACACAATTTGGACTTTATTTCTCAGAATTACAAGTTTACATCTCACAATTCTGACTTTCTTTCTACTTTAAATTTGACAATTTAGACATCCACCTGACGCAGTACCTGAAACGTGACTAACTTCAGGCTATGAACATGCGCTAGCATCTGGTTTTCCTTGTCTTGACTAGCTGAAGAGTGTTATATAAGAGTCTTATATACCTGTTTATAGAGAACGATTGATGAATGTAGAAAAATGTCCGAATTGTGACATGTAAACTCATAATTGCGAAAAAATAAAGTCAAAACTGTGCGATATGAACTCGTAGCTGTGAGTAAAAATGTCCGAATTGTGAGCCGTAAAGTCGTCATTGCTAGAAATATAGTCGAAATTCTAACTGTAATGCCAATCGTGCTTGTTGTCTTGTAGATTATGAGATGACAAACGCGAGACATATGCAGTGCTGCAACTAAGGGTGTGCAAATTTTTGCGTTAAATTGCATATCATTCTACTTATATTGTATTAACTTTGCATTGCGATTCTTTCTTTTTTGTTATGAAATTTTTAACAGTGATTTCTATCATCCAGCGTGACGTCTCTTCGGATAAATACGTACGTCTGCCGAAAAAGCAGTTGTAATTAGAATACTGTAATTGTCTACTGTCTGTATTTTAATTTGAAGGCTGTCTTCGAATTGTGTTGTGTTTCATAAAGTTATATTCCCTCGCGCTACACTTTGTACAAGTGTACAATAAACTGCCGTTATTACTTCCTCTGTTATTGCATCAACTGCCACAAAATCGCAACTGCTCCTAGCTGACTATCAAATTATTTTTCAATTGATTTAGCGGCGCCAGAGTCTTGCTGCTTAAGCTCCTCTAACTAAACTAACCGTGTCTCATTGTGCTGCTCAGGAAGTCTGCCATGTGCAAACACACTCAAGGGATACTGCGTGCCAAGCAGCTGATTTACAGCCACAATTAAAGACGGCTCAGACTGTCCAAACACTCACTGGCAACGACAATCAACAGCGGATTCGAGCCCAGAGACCAGGTAGAGTTTAGCGAGACACTTAGTTCAGCCACTTGTCCTGTGCATCAGAGCGACTTTAATGCGTTAAGCTGTATTTTTCCCTGCAGACCTCAGGGCTGATGATTGTAGTGAGATTCGGTCCCTTAATGAGGAAATGAATGATTTGTGTCAGTGAAGTAGGGGGTGTGGTAATTAGATGTCTTGTCCTCCCAGAGTGTGAGGGAGGTCCAACCCTGATTCAATTTTCAGCTCCTTATCTGGTTTTGGTTCTTCTCTACAGAGCCTCTGAGGTGGAATGGAGGTTTAACGTGGGCAAGAATTAATATACGGTGAGGCCATGAGGTATTCTTTTCAGGCCTCAAACTGATTTAAGTATCTCATAGCCAAGAATTACACTTCTTTGACACTAGCAAGCAACAGGCCGCTAAAGCTATCAGGATTATACGACTAATTTGACTGGACAAGCAGCGTTCCAAGAGGAACCAATAATCACCTTCCGAGTTTATTTTTCTTTAGTAATTATATGTTTTTTCCTCAATTTTTGAGCAGTAAATGAGAACTAATGCTACCTTTGGAATAAACCTCATAGTTGTTTCGACCTCTGAATAGGCAAAAACGAAAGAAAACGCCCCCTCGACATGGAAGGTCTTCTCTGAAAGCCTGGAATCTGTCCTCAAACCCTCAAAAGTCACCTCAACATGGATGCTCACACCATCAAAAGTAAATAATATATCACTTTAAATTGGTTTAGAGTAGTATTTACTTTACATCAATCAAACATAGGCACATTAGTTTGGTAAATCTATAACCCTGACCATACAGTTACATTAAATGGCCAAAACGTATGTGGACACCTGACCATTACATCCCTACAGTATGTGGTTCTTCCCCAAAGTTTGAAGCACACAACTGTATAGAATGTCCTTGTATGCTGTAGCTTTATAATATCACTGGAACTAAGAGGCTTAAACCTGTTCCGCATGACAGCTCCATGAAGACATGGCTTGCCAAGGTTGGCGTAGAAGAACTTGAGTGTTCTGCACAGAGCTCTGATCTCAACCCCACTGAACACCTTTGGGATGGATTGGAACACCATCTTCTTGCCAGAAATCAGAGCCAAAACTCTTGTGTTCTCGTGACTGAATGAACAAATCCCCACAGCCACGAAATCCACAAAATCTAGTGGAAAGCCTTCCCAGAAGAGTGGAGCTTATTATAACAGCAAAGGCTGAACAAGTCCATGTTAATGCTCATGGTTTTGGAATGGGACGTTCGATTGTCAGATGTCCACATTCTGTACGTATGCCATCATAAACTCGTGATCATTAATGTTATCTGGCTAACTTGTTGCTAACAAAGCACACGCTTTCATGGACACGTCCATGATTTTTCCCATTTTGTAGCTCCAAAATGAGTTCATTCAAATGCAGTATAATTTTAGGTAATGACAATGAGTCTTTATTGGTCACAACACAGTGAAATTCTTTTCTTCGCATACCCCAGCATGCCAGGAAGTTGGGGTCATCCATGATACAGCACCCCTGGAGCAGAGAGGGATAGGTGCCTTGCTCAAGGGCCCAACAGTGGCAGCTTGGCTTGAACCCCCAAGCTTCCGATCGGTAACCGCTAAGCCACCACTGCCCCCTAGCCACCACTGTAGGAACTACAGTTGTGAGCAGGGAACTGAAGAAACGGCGTGCTTCTTCTGGATTGGCCTGAGGCATCATTTGAATCAATCATTTGCATTTGTCTTTTTAATTGAACATCTCAATTTAAATGGTTGCACCATTGCTATACACGTCGTCACGGATTGGTTGGAGATGGATGCAGATGTGCAGATGTAGTTGATTTACAGCGAACACTAAACACAAAGACTATGAAACAATAAGGAGAACTAGTGAGGCAACGACGACGAAACACAAAGGCTAGGCGATGAGTGCTGTACAAGACTAATGCTCGTTAAACCAAACCGTGAATCAGGTGCAACCAGTCATGTGACATGAGTGTCACGATCAGGTGAGGTGCAGTGGCTGATGGGAATCGCAGTCCTGCAACCATGACACACGTACACAGAAAATGAATGATCACTTGTTGTTTTGGAGCTTGCTAGTATGAAAGTAGGATTATTACTATGTGGCCACCAATTAAATGAATATGTCGCAGGAACGTTAAACTCGCATTGAGAATTTGTTTTAGGTGATATTGGGTAATGGTATAATCCATGTCCTATCAGCCGTGTATATCTTCATGCGCCATTCTAAGACTGAATTAAAGCGTAACATTATCGACTCTTCGCTTAGGTTTCTGTGGCCACGACGGTCTAATAAATAAACTGGCTATGAAATAGAGAATATGAAGTGATGAATGAGTTGAAATTATTTTCGAAACATTTAGTTCAACTGGACTTCCTGAATGTTAAACTAATCTAATGGCACAGATCTTTCCAGCGTTAAGTTTCTTGTTTAATTTGTTACATCCTACAAGAAACTCCTCCATTAATCTTCAAACGGAAGTGAGAAACATTTCCTCTAATTATGAATTTGTGGGACCGAGATAGCAAAATGCCATTCAGTGATTAAAGGTCGGGGGATGGTCGGTGCGATATCTCTGTACGCAACAGTGCAATTTTCCACTGCAGGGGAAAAATAAGTGTCTACTTCATTCCCTCCACAATTATCTTCTTCATAATGTCAGACAGAGTGCTGAGGACATTTTTTTTTGTCCTGACAGATTGGAGAAATGGCAGTAATTAAGAGTTTGTGTGTTTTGCAGCAGCTAAAAATGTGAAGCCAGCAGCTAAAAATCCTGAATGGGAAGTTTTAAGTGTTTGGCGTACACACAAATACGGCTGAATATTCTACACAAGTCTAATGGCTCGTTTTAGAATGTCTGTTAGGGGTAAATGACTAATAAAAGCCATAATGGTAGGTAATGCTTATGAGCATCATGGTATGACATGGTATGGTGATGACTAAATCTTTAAAGCTGCAATATGTTAAAAAAATAACTTCTGAAAAACTGAGTGCATTTCTCCGTGTCCTCTTTAACTACATGCTTATTGTTCTCTTTTCAGAACTAGATAGAAAAAAGTCATAAATAATAATAATAATAATAATAATAATATTTTTTTGCTAAAACGCAAATTATTGAGTCAGTGTTAAAATGGTCGAAAACATGTTTTTGTGCTGCTCTGAGTCTCCCTGAAGTACCTGCAATATTAATGCAGTCTAAGCTGTCAGGCCAGATTTGTCACGGATTTTTTGGATTTAAGCGTCCCACGTCATCACAGATACATCATACGTCATGTCACGTTAGGCACAAAAGGAAGTCCGGCTAATATCATCAGTGTTTTGAAGCCAGAGAAACCCACAGAGGAGAAACCCAAATATCAAGCAATATATTTCTGCGGGTACCAACATTGGTCAAGCAAAAACAAACAAACAACCAAATAAATAAATAAAATAAAAGCCGAAAAGCAAAGCAAAATGGGAACATAAAGCAGAACCGGAATTTTGACGAATTATAAGGCGATTTAAAGAGAGTGTTTAAAGGGCATGTGATATTTGACGTACCTGCAGAAAAAAACTATCAACCACAAACACTTTGAGAAAGCTACACCACAACGACTGTGATTGTAGCATTCATGCTGTCACTGGCACTGAACTACATTACTCATCAGCCCCAGCATGTCACATGACCATGTCACATGTTCCACTGATCACTCTCACCTGTTCTGTGTTACCCCTAATAAGCACCCCTATTTAAGTTCTGGTTTCTGTGTGTTTTATTGTCAAGCTTTTGTTGTCATTTTCATGTGTGGCTGAGCGGACCGTGGTCTTGCTCATAGTCTGCGGGTATCTCCTGTTCGGGTTTATGTTTATTGATCTAACAATTTTGGTTATTTTTTCACTTTCTTTAATAAAAATCTGCACTTGCATCCGCATCCATTTCCATCAGTGGCCTATATCAGTCTGTACAGGGTTTTGTGGAGTTTTTTTGTCATGGTTGCAGCCAAAAATGCTTGATATTTTTTCTTCAAAATTTGCGATACAGTTTGCTGAGTTGTTTTTTTTTTTTGCTTCTTTGTGTAAAACTACTTGAACTGGCAAAAATGCAATTTCGCAATGTTGTCTGTTGGTAAATTAGACCTTTTCGCTGTACTCAGGTTCGCCGCAAGTGAATCGAAGAGGGCAAATATTGCAGACTTGATTTTGCGTTAAATTTGGGTTCATTTTGATTTTGCATTTAAATCCTGTAGGGAGTGACACATGTATGACAAAACAAAATGACAGATGGGATGCAAGACTGTCATCTTAAAAAGGTGGTTTCCATTTTTTTTTTTTTTTTTACCTGAAAGTATACCAAGGTTTTAAAGCGCAACACATACTTTTTATCTATTCATAGCTATATTTATTGTTGTTGAATGTTAGGAGCTAGTTAGATCCTGTTCTCATTAACACTCTGGTCTACACTTATATAGTTCTTTTTTTTTAACTTTAGCGGTTTTACAACGCCACACACCAGTGGTAGCAGAGCTGCCATGCAAGGCGCTAGCTTGCCATCGGGAGCAACTTGGGGTTCAGTGTCTTGCCCAAGGACACTTCGGCATGTGGAGTCACGTGGAACGAACCGCCAACCCTACGATTCGTGGACAACCCGCTCTACCACCTGAGCCACGGCCACCCAATGAGCATCTATAAACACCAGGTTGTTCCCTCATGAGCCTCTCTTTTTTTCTCTCTCTCACTTCAATTTTATAAGAAGAGCATGCCAGGTTACTAAGAAACCACAAACTCCTCTATCATGAACATGTCGTAAAACGTAAAGTTACAGTTTTACCTCTGACTGCTACAAAGCTACACCACTGTCATAGCATAGCATAACGTTCTAACGCTAATTCTTTCATTTACATGCCACTGTCATAGCATAGCATAACGTTCTAACGCTAATTCTTTCATTTACACGCCACTGTCATAGCATAGCATAACGTTCCTACGCTAATTCTTTCATTTACACGCCACTGTCATAGCATAGCATAACGTTCTAACGCTAATTCTTTCATTTACATGACACTGTCATAGCATAGCATAACGTTCCTACGCTAATTCTTTCATTTACACGCCACTGTCATAGCATAGCATAACGTTCTAACGCTAATTCTTTCATTTACACGCCACTGTCATAGCATAGCATAACGTTCTAACGCTAATTCTTTCATTTACACGCCACTGTCATAGCATAGCATAACGTTCCTACGCTAATTCTTTCATTTACACGCCACTGTCATAGCATAGCATAACGTTCTAACGCTAATTCTTTCATTTACACGCCACTGTCATAGCATAGCATAACGTTCTAACGCTAATTCTTTCATTTACACGCCACTGTCATAGCATAGCATAACGTTCTAACGCTAATTCTTTCATTTACACGCCACTGTCATAGCATAGCATAACGTTCTAACGCTAATTCTTTCATTTACACGCCCCTGTCATAGCATAGCATAACGTTCTAACGCTAATTCTTTCATTTACACGCCACTGTCATAGCATAGCATAACGTTCCTACGCTAATTCTTTCATTTACACGCCACTGTCATAGCATAGCATAACGTTCTAACGCTAATTCTTTCATTTACACGCCACTGTCATAGCATAGCATAACGTTCTAACGCTAATTCTTTCATTTACACGCCACTGTCATAGCATAGCATAACGTTCTAACGCTAATTCTTTCATTTACACGCCACTGTCATAGCATAGCATAACGTTCCTACGCTAATTCTTTCATTTACACGCCACTGTCATAGCATAGCATAACGTTCTAACGCTAATTCTTTCATTTACATGCCACTGTCATAGCATAGCATAACGTTCCTACGCTAATTCTTTCATTTACACGCCACTGTCATAGCATAGCATAACGTTCTAACGCTAATTCTTTCATTTACACGCCACTGTCATAGCATAGCATAACGTTCTAACACTAATTCTTTCATTTACACACCACTGTCATAGCATAGCATAACGTTCTAACGCTAATTCTTTCATTTACACGCCACTGTCATAGCATAGCATAACATTAGGCTAATTCTTTCATTTACAGGCCACTGTCATAGCATAGCATAACGTTCTAACGCTAATTCTTTCATTTTTTATGACACTTCTGTAATACTGAAGACATCCAGCCAGTAGATAATTCTATCCTCAATACTGTAAATACTTAAATACTCCATACATGTATATCGATTTGCCTCATTTACAATAACATAATTCGACCAGAGAGGTCTTTAAATCCCCAAAAGTTACATACTGCTGCTTTAACAAAAGTTACAATAAAGTAAAATTCCAGGTGTTTTTTTTTGTTGTTGTTGTTGTTGTTGTTTTTGTTTTGTTTGGTTGGTTTTTTTTTTCCATTCTCCACCACCAGCATTTGTAAATCATTTTCAGTTCAGTATCCGTACTATGCTGCTGGCTACGCTTTGAGCTTTGAGCTTTGATGAACAAACCGATGATGCTGTTGATCTGTTCACCTGTTTGGACGGCAGTTTCATCAGAGCCTTCTGTGATGTTTGATGTTTGTCCTCTCCGTCGTTAGCATTTCCCATGCGAATCCTCAAAGCACTGGGACACAGGCTCATCACTGACTCTGGCCTTAACCCTTCAGACATTTCTGCTCTGAACCTTTATTATTTTCAATTCTTCAAAGTTCACCATGTTGACTGTTCCGAGATTGATATACTAAAAGTAGCATGTAATTAAATTTATCTATCAGACCATCCGAGGCACAGCTGGAGCTCCAGAACTGAAGAATGTTTATCTGATCGTCACTGGAAAAGAAAAAAGAAAAAAGAAAAAGAAAAGACATCAATCAGACTTAACTGAGTCATCATCATTTTGCTTGAAGTGGAAATGATTTTAGAAGCGATTTGGAGGTGAGCTGAAAAGGGTTTTCCTACTTGTTTAGAAAATATTCCCGACACTGCTGTTTTGCAGGAAGTGCACAGCCGCGCCGGCTGCTCGTGTCACGCGTCCATCACTGCGCTCTGCAACATAAAACCACTTCAGCTCTGCATTTCACTCGCAAGCAAATGGCATCTGAGGTCAATTTAGAGAAAGTTTAGATGTCAACGAAATGTCAGAGTGAAACAGCTCAAACTCTGAAGCAAGCACACGCCTTAGTCCAGATACACGTAAACGTCTCAAAACACAGAACAGTTCAGGCACATTACAATTTATTACGATCTCGAACGCACCAAAAACCAACTACAGTTACTCATTATTAATCAAGTCGATTTAAAACCAGCACTGAAATGTTCATCATCATTTAAATTCGAATCCTTATTCATGCAGTTGTATGTAAAAGTTTGCGCGCCCCTGGAAATTGAATTTACAGTGTGTTATGTGTTACAGCTTTTCCTTTATTAATCATAGACAAGCGATAACATGGTCAGATAGTTTACGTTGAATCTCTTTTTTTTCCCCCTCTCTTTTTCTCCGATGTACGCCTTCCTGTTTTAAGTTTGATTTGTTAACGTGCATATTTTCTTCTCGCTCCTTTTATTCCGACTGCTATCATTTTAAATATTACTCACGAATTCCTTATTATCCTCTGAAGAGACATGGTGGTGGCAGATTGTAATGAACTTAATCCCGCAGTTCTACGTAATTCTGGCACGGCCGTGATTCGGCTGTAACTGACACTTCAGACACAGTATGGCCAAATGTTTTATTGTACTTTTGCTCGGTGAATGAAAATAGATCTTGAAGAAGCCACACTCGCTGATAGCTGTCCGCTAGCTGGCTCGCTAGCTGGCTCACAATGATTCGTGCAATCCCGTTAAACGTGCTTGCAGTAAAACTGGCAACCATTCGACCTTTTGTTTGTAAGTCAAAAGTTATATTCCCGAATAACATATTGTTTGCCATGTCCACTAACATTACTGTAGTAAAGGTTTTTCGAACGATCACTAGAATCCATGGAGCAATGAAACATTCATATAAGTGGGGAAGAGACGAGATTTATTTTTCTGTTTAGGCCTAAGGGATTATCACTGCTAGATCTAATGAAATTCTGTTTAGAGCAACCCCCCCCCCCCACCCTTCCCACCCCCCACCCCCCATCCCGGCTCCCTTATTATTTTTTTCCAGACCCCCACTGTGTAATTAACATTCATATTTCACTTTAATTTCATGCCTGGAAGTTTGCCAGTGAGCTTAATCTGGAATTATTCCAAGTTTATGACTAATACAGTAATTTGTCTGTTCTGACCTTTACAAATTTACCTCACTTTCGCGTGCAAACATTCGCATGCTCTGTAGAACAAAACAAACACTAATGTACTGTATGTCCGCATTCGCCACGTGACACATCGAACTTCGAGCTTCTTTCCGAGTGTCCCTAAAAAGCTACGTTCATCGGAGGTCATTACTCCGATCTTAACTGGCGTAGGATGGAGTAATTGTGCTGAACTGGTATCTACAGCCTTGCGACACTATTAGACCTGTGCGAAGTTAATTCCACGTGGGCCGGGAGTCAGTTCGTCAGGATTACTGCTGCGCTACAGTCTCACCCGGATCGGCGTTAATATATGTGTTAATATTTCAAGGCTACAAAACAGTAATTATTATGCCGTGGCCCAGAATTGTGTAAATTGACCCCATGTGGCCTGCAGTGAATTAGTTGTCGGGGTCTTGGGAGGAGAAACTCAAAGCAGATTAAAGACGAAGAACAAATTGAAAGAACAGATAGCAGAACTGCAAGTTTAGTGGTATTCTGAGGAATCCAGCAGATGTCCTTCAGATGTCCCTCAGATCGCAATATTTAATGACCCCCTAAAGCTGCCACTCGGATCCTCCTTAATGTCGAGCACGACTTGTGCGGCTGGTGACGCAATTCTGAGCACTGAAAAGCTTTGAACGCAACACGGGAGGAATGTCAAATAGTGTGTAAAAATTCACATCCGCCCTCAGAACAGGTCTCTTTAGGTCTCGCTCGCTTAGAGAGAGAGAGAGAGAGAGAGAGAGAGAGAGAGAGAGAATGTGGGGGAGGAGGAGGAGGACACTGGGTAAATAAGAGACATCACCATTCACCATCACGTCTCCTGAAGCTCCTGAAGCTCCTGTTACTCAGTCAACAAAACACAAAAGAGTTGGCGGATTTGAAGGATATGTGGCTCCATGGTGTGTAAAAGACTTTTTTTTTTGTTCTCATGAATATATTACAGTACAGTCGATTTCTAAATATCATCTCTAGAAATATTTGGCTGTCTCTGATGAGATTGGCATAAATGATTACATATAATAAAAGTTATATATATAAAAGTTCATAAGGTTGGTGTCGGGTTCGATTCCCGGCCCACGTGACTCCACATGCCGAAGTGTCCTTGGGCAAGACACTGAACCCCGAGTTGCTCCCGATGGCAAGTTAGCGCCTTGCATGGCAGCTCTGCTACCATTGGTGTGTGAGTGTGTGTGTGTATGTGAGTGTGTGTGTGTGTGAGTGTGTGTGTGTGTGTGAGAGAGAATGGGTGAATGAGAACCAGTGTAAACCACTTTTTAGAATGGCTAAGGTTAAAAAAGCGCTATATAAGTGCAGACCATTTACCAACATTTTAAAGGAATTTTAAAGAAATGAAAGGAACGAGGACGCTGACGAAGGAATTTTGATTTTATTTTTTTATACATGTTTGTTTATCAGCGTTTATAATTAGATCCCAGCACTGTTGAATTCTTTTGAATGATTTTGAAGGTGTTTCAGGTTTTGTGCTTTGTGGGGGGGGGGGGGGGGTGTTTTTTCTTCATAATTTTGTCTTATTAACTTCAAGAGAGAGAGAGAGAGAGAGAAAGAGAGACCAACTGTTTATAGCTGCTATAAAGTAAGTGAGAACAGGAACTAAGTTGTTTTATGGATGTTCCACAACGTTAAATGTAACTACAGATTGGTGAAAAGTATGATGTGTTTGTTAAGGAATAGAAAAATTTTATATTTTCAATTTTGGCAAACTGGCAAATTGCAGTGATATAAGATGAAGAAGAAAAAAAAACCACTTGTGATGTGGTGTTACAGAAAAATAATACTTTTTTTTTTGTTACATGAAAGAAGCACTTCCTGAGAGAAATCCACTGCTTCTGATCTTCACAAAGCTTCAGTGATGCTACAGTTGGAGTCATGTTTTATTGGCAGACGAGATTAAAATTGATTTTTTTTTTTTATATCATGAACACCAACTGCATGAATGGTGAAAAAATGTGGCTGTATATTTGTATAAATAAAGCAAACTGTAAAATATAGCAGTGGATCAATGATGCTTTGGGTCTGTTTTTCAGCATCATAAATTCTGGTACCTGGTTGCATGTACCAGGGGGATTTCTTTTTAAGAAACTTCCATTAAAATTGCGACCCCATGAATTCAAATCAACACAGAAATGCTTGATGGACAAAAGTATGTGGTTTGTGCTGGACATTTCAATCTCTGAAAGAGGGAACCCACATGCACAGACCTACACTCTAAAAAACACTGGGTTAGAAACAACCCAAATTGGGTTATTCTTAGCCGAACGGCTGGGTAAATACAAGACAGAACACATTTTGGGCTAAACTAACCCATCAAGTTGGGTTGGTAATTGTAACCCAGCAAATGGGTTGTTTTTCAACCCAAAGGATGGTTTCATTTTTATAAAAGTTTTTTGCTTGCACAAAACTACTCAGAAACTACCCAAGACTGAAAAAATAACCAAAATAAATGACCCAAAAGGCTCAACCCAGCGTTTGGGCAGAAGAAATAACCCAGCATTATTTTAGAGTATATAAATATATAGAGGCGCTTGAAAAGTTGTTGTACATGGACCAGACCAAAATACCGTACAACACCAAATATGAATTGTAGGGGTGCCAAAAGTTATGAAGAAAAACTGTAATTTTTTTGTAAACTTTCGGAAAAAGTTTAAATATCAATCAAAATAACGCTCCTTCCATGTTTTAGTCTTTTTATATATTAATTTGTAGTCATTTTCATGACTTGTTGACCGTATCTTTTTTTTTTTTTAACATACACGTCCTGTTGTCTTTTTGAAGCGCTGTAAACATGCTATAATATTCATGAGATCACGTGCATAATTTGTAAAGTGTCATCTTCTTTTTGTGTTATGATGTGGCAGCGCTTTCAGTCCTCTGACCTCCTCACTGACCCTACAGCGTGCACGTGTCAAACGTCAACCTCCGGCGTGTTTACTGAAGACCTGCGTTGAAAATCTCCCGCTTCCTCCGTCTCTCTCTCACATACAGATGCAAATCACGCCGATGATCTCGAACCGGTTAATGGCCGACTGAAAAGCAGAAAGGACACTGAGGTCAGAGCAATTAAATGCTGTATTCAGTGTACAGAAACGACCGGTGCTGCCTTTCATGCAGAAAGTTTCTGTTTATGCTTGCGTAAGTATTCACCCCCTTGAACTTTTCCACATTTTGTCATGTCCCAACCTGAAACTGAACTGGACTTAATCGGGATTTCATGTCATGGATCTACAGTACACAAAATAGCCCATACTATTAAACTGGGAGAAAAAATCTACATAGTTTGCAAAGTACAAGTTATGATTGCATAAGTATTCACCCCTGTTACCGTAAAAACCAATAATTATTAGTTGCCATCAGAAGTCGCATAATTAATTATATGGAGTCTACAGTGTGCAATTAAATTGCCATGAGATCTCAATATGAATAGACTTGTTACTAGAAGACCCCGGTGTTTATTAGAGAATATACCTAAACCAAAAGATCAAGACCATTCTCTGACCAAGAGCAACCAAGAGGCATAGGTAACTTTCAACATCATGCTCCCACCACCATGCTTCACTGTGGGGTAGGTGGGGCAATTCTAGAAACTGTGGGGTCCCGTACGCAAAAACAAAAACAAAAACATTTTATTCCTGTGCAGAAATTATTCCCATTGTTACTCAATGTGTTTTTTTCTTTTCATTTATAGAATATTTCGGTTTGACTGTCACGGCTTTACAGCATGTGAGCGGAAGATTTAATAAATTACCTCCTGAGCTGGTGTCAATAATATATACAGTATAGCAATATATTTTATTATTATGCAATGAACCATTAAATAAGCCCTTTTCTAAAAGTCTACCAAGCTAAATGACATGTCCGAGGTATTAAGAACTAAATAATGACTAATAATTTGAAGTCTGTACCACACATTTCGTATCCAATTAGTATTTACTTTTTCTTTGTTTTTTTTTTTTTTTAAAGGTTCTTCAATGGTACTTTATTGAATCATTTAAAAAGGTTCTAGTCTGAACTCTTTCTAATGAGGTGATCTCCTGTCGTAGGGTTCAACCTAGAACCTTTAAGGCTTCACTCTGAGGAACGCGCTGAGTTCAAAGTTTATGTAGTAGTGCTGTGTTTGTGTAGCACTGAGAAACCCTTTTCTGCATTGTGCACTGATTAAAAGCTCGTCGGTCGGTTATCAAAACTAAAGACGATTTTAGAAGGTCAGTAAAGCCAACATTATTCCCACCTACGGATGCGTGACTCACCTCGAACGCATCGCTACTCTGTTTTCTAGCTCTTGTTTAAGTGCTCCATTTGCTTCCTGTCTGTCATAATATAATCACAGCAAACATATATATATATATATATTAGTGTAACTTTTAAGGATTATTAATCTTCATATCCTACTCTACTCAAGACAGCGCTAATTTTATACATGGCCTGTCGATTAATTTATATATTTCATTATTTTCCCGACAAGGCCCTGAAAGGTGCTATCGTGTACTAAGCAGATGCTTCAGAAAACGTGTTTATTGCCAAAGTAAACAGCCTCTTAATCAGCACGAGGCCCCGCAGCAGTAAACATGCCCACGTTTGAAGCTTGTTAGCAGAATTTCAGGCTGACCTCCAGGTGGGAATACATAATCACTCTGCGCAGTGCAAATCCCCATGGCTAAGACAGGATCAGATCATTAAATTTAAAAAAAAAAAAAAAATGTTTTAAGAAATATAAACGTCTACTTTTTATAATGTAATCCTTTGTCTCACTTTAAGACATATTCATTTACGGCTTAGTGATGGGTGATCTCAGTCATCGGGGGACACGTTCTAAGTGCAGACTCGCTCCTGGGCAAGGTAAAGTGGCTGGAAAATACAGTACGATGTGATGCGACACTGTATATGTTTATATATCAGATACGATACGTTGAGATTCGCTATTCGTGGCAGGCAAATACAGTAATACACTGCAATGATTTGTTAAGATATGATACGAGGATGGAGATGATCGAGATTATGATACGATGTGATATGCTGAGATGTGATTCGATGTGATGCAATACGATACGATGTTTGTGGCAGACGAATACGAGACGATACGGTGTGGAGTGATATGATACTATGTGATGTAACTCGATAAGATACGATATGTTACGATTGCATACACTGCAATGCAATATGATATTTGTGGGTGGCGATTATAATATAATAAATGCAATGTGGTTCAATAAGATACGATATGATTTGATACTATATAACACATTATGATGCAATGTGATTATATATATATATATATATATATATATATATATATATATATATATATATATATATATATATATATATATATAAATATATATATAAAACACACTACACACTACACAGTCTCAATGATACACATTACGCTTTGTATACCTTTCCACTTATACCCATTATTACACAGTGGCAGTTATATAAAGGAGTTGCATTTGTCTAAAATAGCCTACTCTCTTAGTAGCAAAACATGATTGCGAATTAAATCTAAAAAAAAAAACCCAAGTAAACAAGTAAGGAATTAAACACTACATGTCATGCTGTTATAGAGAACTAATCAACAACGATACAGTGTGATGAAGCAGATTTACTGTTACCATCCCGAAGTTGATCATTTCCCCATAACAGCACCAACTATTGTTCCGTGTTTTATTTATAACAGAAAGACACGCCATACTTTGTATTCCCTTTACAGTTACATTTAATGTTGTGGATTGTCCATTGTTTTCACTTACTTTATAGCAACCATATATACATTCATAGCAGCTACATATACAGCCTCGCTATTTTCTCTCCTGATGTTAATATAAAAATTTTTTAAAAACCCCACACACAGAGCTTAAAGTTAATAAAACAAACCAAAAATACCCACAGCTTGTCATGTTACCGAGAAACCACACAGTGTAAAGTCTTGGAAAAGTGTTTAAAAAAAAAAACACTAACACTGGAGACTCCTTCCATAATTGTTAAATAAACAACTCCTTACTGAAAATTTACTCGTGATCTGCTTCAGCCTGTATGTGTAGACCTTCTAACGAATCCCTGTGTGATTTGCTACGAAATCCGAAATTATGACGAATTAGATCGAGCCCATTAATAATAATAATAATAATAATAATAATAATAATAATAGAAAACCTGTGATTTGCAGCTGCACCACTGTCAGAGCTGCTCTTCTAGAAAAGTAATCAACACCTTCTGACCAACCAGAATCAAGTAACGGCGCTTCGGAATAGGAAAAAGTTAGCGTTGGGTCTGTATTACACGAGCTCAGCTGTGGGTGAACATATTAAATCTTTCAAGCAGGACAAACATTTGTAGTAAAATAAATAAGTCCGGGTGACCTTCAGCAGAAGTTCTTCGCTTTCAGGAAAACATCGATCTGTAACAGAATCGAAACAAATTACAAGTCCTGAAACTTGATTGAAATGTTGGCTGGAATGTCATTCACATACCGTCTATTAAACTTCTGTTAAATGCTGTCATATTGCTTATATAACACACCGAATTAAAGCTCGCAGTGGGCGTGTGGATTGGTGGATCGGTGGATCGGTGGGTGAATAGAGCCGCAGGCATCTCGTTCCATAAACCAGCAGGTATGAGGATTATTTACTGCGTGTGTTTTTCTGTGACTAGTAGATAGATTTTCTCTCTTAATGGTGCTTTCACGATGCAGAAGCACCAAGCTTGCTGTCGTAGAACAGAAGAAAACGAAAAAACAAGTAGGATTGTATCGAGTTCTTGAATCTGATTGGTCAGACGAAGCTGTTGATTCATTTTCTACAGCAGCAGCTCTGACGGTATTTCATAGTAATGCACTCGCTCTAATACATCATCGTTTATTTCTCTTGTGATAATAGCTCATTCACACTGGCCTGTATGACGGAAGATCTACATAACGTGTTGTTATTTAACAAACAAAAACGTCAAACAGTTTTCTTTCATTTTTATGGAAGGAGTCTCCAGTTTCAGTGTTTCGCGACCGTTTAGTTTTCCGCCACAGGAAAGTCTTCAGGAGGGAGGAGCTTTCGCGTTGCGGTTTCTCTGTAACGTGAAAAGTTGCGTTTGCGACAAGGTTTTTGTCGTTCTGTTTTCAAGAAAGTGAGAAAAAGAGGATGGTGATGGAACTTGTTTTGTTCTACAACATTAAATGTAACTATAAATGGATAAAATGCACGATGTGTCGTTTTTTAATAAATTAAAACATTTTAATTGTTACCCTAGTGCCCCATGTTCCCTGCGATAGGCTCCAGGATGAGCGGTATAGATGACGGATGGATGGATGGATTTTAATGGTTGGGAATTTGCCGTGGTGTAAAAGGAATAAAACACATCAGGGTGGTAACAGTAACGTATTACCCTGTAATCCCCCTGTTGTTGAGTATTTTCCTATAACAGCACGATCCATCATGTTTTTATTCCTTATTTCCAACAGTAATAACTGGTGTAAGTCATAAAGATCCATTAAGTCGTAACAAACCAACGTTGGCACATCCAGTTTTCTTAGTGCATGTGTTTACTTTTAAGTGCTCGATGAATTGCTTTCTAATTAGTCTGCAGGACGGAATTGAGAAATCACAGTCAGTGCTGAAGGGTGAGTTTGTCTTGTGGATTTGGCTTCTTATTAAAAACATATTTGGGATCAGCAGGCCTGCTTTGGGCCAGGTGTTTTCTCTCCGATTTGACAAGTCATAGAAAGACTCCCAGTCCGTGCCAAACCCACCCGCATGGTCAATTTAATCTCCCTGCCAATATGTGTAGCAGAAAGCCCGTCAGCACGGCGTCTCCATGGAGAGCAAGCACAAAGCCGCTGTGGGAAGGAGCGGCTCAGGAGCTCTCACTGTGTGCCACCAGCGTTAAGCTTTATCACCTAGAAGTGGGATGTTCATGATTCCTTGAGTGAGAAAAGGAAATCAATGATGGCTCTCTGCCCATCATTTCGAGCAGTATCTCTCTCTATTGTTCTCGAGAGAGCTCCATCATTCACTTTTTTTTTTGAGTCTGTCCACCACTGGAATTCAAATGACAAAGGTTTTCAGAGGTATCGGGTAATTAGAATCCAACATGAAGCAGCAGCGAACAAGTGCGTACTCTTTACCTTCTAGATCACTGCATAAAGTTGTGATTTAAATACTGTCACTTTTTTTAAAAAATGCACTTCATAGAAGGTGTCACTTCATATTCGTTGTACAATCCTACACGAGGCATTTAAACTGGCACGTTGAAGAGCTGTGAAACACCAATTCGACCTTGGAAAGGTGTCAGAACGACAAAAGAGGAGTTGTTCAGCCGTTGAATTCTTTACGAGCAAGCGGAAGTGATGTGATACATGGTAGATTGGCACGCAAAGGAAATCGATTCTGCTCGTGTTGACCGAGTGATCAAAAGTGTCGAGTATACGTCTTACCCCAGAGTGCTCAAATCCGCTCCGACATCGCACTTATTGATCGACTGATAGATCCGTGGAAGATTTTACTCTGTCCACTTTAGAAGGATTGATCCGCCATTGACATTTCTTTGGAGATCACCACAGCGATCAGGTCTGTGATCACATTGGGATCACATGAAGAAGAAATGTCAAGAGGAACCAGGCTCACAAGGGCACTGACTAGGTCATGCAGCTTACTCAGCTTTCAACATCTGGCCCTTTCTCTCCATAGAGGTCACAGAGGTGCTCGAAATTGCACTACTGCATCTCATTCATAAATTTTTTTTTGGTACTTTTCCTGGTGGGTTCATGGAGCCAAGAGGCTAAGAAGGTCAGTCTAGACTTCAGATGTCTCCAGATGTTCCTAAGCCATGTTCCTAATGTCTCCAGATGTTTCTAAGCCATGTTCCTAATGTCTCCAGATGTTCCCTAAGCCAACTCTAAGATCAAAATCCTGTCCGGCAGGTCCACAGGACCTCCGTTCATTGAGATGTATACTCGATACGGGAGCCAAGGCCAAGCAGGACACATCCTTGTGAGGTGCCCAAATCTCCATCATTGCCTCCTGAGAGTCCCAGAAACTCTGAGGAGGAACCTCATTTCAACCTCATTATTCTTTTTGTGTTTCCTGGCTGGTCTTCTTGTTGCAGTCTGCCCAGATTCTCCATCATCGCTTCGTAGCTGCGTACCGTCCAGCGGTTTTCCAAATTTCAAACATGCCTACTTACCTACAAAGCCAAAAACAGAACCTCACCTACCTGAACACACTTATCAAACCTACTCTATACCACATTCCCTCCGCCTTGCACGAGCATGACTCGACTTGACCTTCAAATTCTGAAGATACAAGGACAACAGGCATCAGAATTCTTCTCTGTCCTGACACCTGGGCGGTGGAATGAACTTCCTCGGCTGACTCATCTACCGCGTTTTCTTTGGTGCAGCAACCTTTTAATCTTTTAGCTTGTGGTATTCTTAGAGCACGGCTTATTAAAAAAAAGAAGACTTATCGCATCTCCAAGATGTTGTAGATATAAATAAAAACGTAAACGTCAGCTCTCTGTCAGGAAGCGATCGGGAGTGTTGGTGGTGGCTTTTCTTACACTCGGTGAGCACTCCAGACTGCATGCAGAGATAAAGCTCCGTGGGAAGGTTTTATTTTTCAATGAGGTACTGGCGTTGTGTAGAAATTTCCGTTAACGCATCGCTGGAACATGACGTGCCGTTTGAAAGCAAAAAAAAAACCTGTTTGATGCCAGAAATAACACACTCGGTTCATTTGCAGTTTGTATGTATGACGTTTTTAATTACCCATAATTGTGTGTTATCTAATTATCTAATTGTTAACGCATAGTTTAACAGAGCAAGCTCCACAGATTTCTGCTTGCTGAAGTTGCATTATATTTAATGAAATTGCGTCAAATAAAAATGCATTCGATTGAACTGTTAACGACAGGCGTTGTCACGAAGAAGCTTTTACTAAAATCCCCGTCTAGAATGAGATCGCTAATGAGCACACCATGAAGACGCTAATGAGCGAGGAAAAACATTCTGAGACAGAGTACTGAGGAAACCTTGGGCTGTATACAGAGGCGAGTTATGCATATGATTTAACGCAGAAATCTTCTGGATTCTGACACGCCGAACTATAATTATAACGCAAGATTCTGACTTTGAGCTTTTTTGCACAATATTAGATCAAGTGACAAACAGCAAGTCCAGTGCCACTGTCTAACCACAATATGACATGCTACAATTTAAGTTTTGGCTGTAAATACACTCGAAGAATGTATTTGGAATGCCATTTGAAGCTGATATTAAATACATAAATATGAGACTATTATTTCATTAAAAGTGTTGTCCTTTAACAAGGTCCACAGAGGAGACACATCTTAATCAGAGACACATTTGAATCGGAGACACATTTGAATCAGAGACACATCTTAATAAGAGACACATCTTAATCGGAGACACATCTTAATCTGAGACACATCTGAATTGGAGACACATTTGAATTGGAGACACATTTGAATCAGAGACACATCTTAATCAGAGACATGTTTGAATCAGAGACACATCTTAATTGGAGACACATCTTAATCAGAGACACGTTTGAATCAGAGACACATCTTAATTGGAGACACATTTGAATCAGAGACACATCTTAATTGGAGACACATTTGAATCAGAGACACATCTTAATTGGAGACACATTTGAATCAGAGACACATCTTAATCGGAGACACATTTGAACCAGAGACACATCTTAATCGGAGACACATCTTAATCGAAGACACATTTGAATTGGAGACACATTTGAATCAGAGACACATCTTAATTAGAGACACATCTTAATCGGAGACACATCTTAATCTGAGACACATCTGATTTGGAGAGACATTTGAATTGGAGACACATTTGAATCAGAGACACATCTTAATCGGAGACACATTTGAATCAGAGACACATCTTAATCAGAGACAGATTTGAATCAAAGACACATCTTAATCAGAGACATGTTTGAATCAGAGACACATCTTAATTGGAGACACATCTTAATCAGAGACACATTTGAATCAGAGACACATCTTAATTGGAGACACACCTTAATTGGAGACACATTTGAATCAGAGACACATCTTAATCGGAGACACATTTGAACCAGAGACACATCTTAATCGGAGACACATCTTAATCGAAGACACATTTGAATTGGAGACACATTTGAATCAGAGACACATCTTAATTAGAGACACATCTTAATCGGAGACACATCTTAATCGGAGACACATTTGAATCGGAGACACATCTTAATCGGAGACACATTTGAATTAGAGACACATTTGAATCGGAGGCACATCTTAATCGGAGACACATTTGAATTGGAGACACATCTTAATCGGAGACACATTTGAATTGGAGACACATTTGAATCGGAGACACATCTTAATTGGAGACACATCTAAATCAGAGACACATTTGAATCAGAGACACATCTTAATCAGAGACACATTTGAATTGGAGACACATCTTAATTGGAGACACATCTTAATCGGAGACACATTTGAATTGGAGACACATCTTAATTGGAGACACATCTTAATCGGAGACACATTTGAATTGGAGACACATCTTAATCGGAGACACATTTGAATTAGAGACACATTTGAATCGGAGACACATCTTAATCGGAGACACATCTAAATCGGAGACACATTTGAATCAGAGACACATCTTAATCGGAGACACATTTGAATCAGAGACACATCTTATTCAGAGACACGTTTGAATCGGAGACACATCTTAATCGGAGACACATCTTAATCAGAGACACATTTGAATTGGAGACACATCTTAATTGGAGACACATCTTAATCGGAGACACATGTGAATAAAAGACACATCTTAATCAGAGACACATCTTAATCGGAGACATTGCTTATCTTGAGGAGAGAATTTCTTATGGATAAAGTTATGAATGAACTTAAGCATATGAATTAACGTAATGAATGAACATAAGCATAGCAGATGAGTGCTCAGTCGGTTTATCCTTCAAACCATCCGCACGGAATGAAAACATTGACGTTATTTTCTCAAAATCACGACTCAAAAAAGTCATTAAAATGCCTGCATCCCACACACACACTGCAATTTTTTAATCTCGATTTAGTATCTCGGGACTGCATTAATTTGTGCACAATGAGCTGCTGGTGCATGATAAAATAAATGAATAAATAAATAAATAAATGAAATGCAGAATAATAGGATGAGCACTAATGTGCTCTTTTATAACCTGATGAAGGTGGAAGTGAAGGTGGAAGCCATTTTGTTAAACCACATTTGCAGTGATTACTGTGAGTGCGACCAGGACTATTTATCCAGCAGTACTGTATATCGGTGATTACTAGACTCCTATTAGATTTATTTTAACGTATTCGTCATTTTTATTTTTCGTTTTTTAAACTGTCTCTTGCTTTTATGTTACATTATATTCTATTTGACAGCAGTCATGAATTCCCCTTCTCTACACATGCTATGACTCTTAGCGTGCATCATAGCTCCCAGGGTTTTGTGTTGCTTTACACCTTGTCTCCGCCCCTGTCTTGAGATTGGTCTTAAACCCTCCTGTTACCTATTTAGTTCCTGATTAATTTGTGTATTTAAGCGCTGATGTTTCACTGTTTCAGTGCAAAGTCTTGTTCATTGTATGTAGGCTTCTAAGCTGGGTTTCTTTGTTACACCCTAGCTCCTTATTTTATGTTTTCTAGTCTGATTTTCCGGTTTTGACTTGTACTTGTAGTGCTATGTGGTCTACCTGTACTCTATGCTCTGCCTGGACCATGTTTAATGATTGCTGGATATGCCCTAATAAACACAATGCTAAATAACCACACTCTGCATCTTTTCCTCGACACATTACATCAGTGAAGAATCAATGATTTTTATTTATTTATTTTTTTTTTTGTTCCCAGCTTAAAAGCAGTTTTTAAGCTCCTTTGTATTTAACCAATCTTCTATCACGATACAATCCATCACACTCTTTAAGGTCAGAAAACTCTGGATTTTGAAAATACAGAGGATATCAACGTCTACTAAAGGAGGTTGAGCTTTTTCACACTCAGTTCCTAAGCTCTGGGATAACCTTCGGGGTTCAGAGACGCTCTCTCAGCTTCAATCCAGATTAAAAACGCATTTCTTTAGCCTAGCATTCGTATAACGCATGGCCGGCCTGGATCGTCCTGATGCCCTGCTTCTGGTTGGAGATCTCATCGCTTGGACGCCACTCGCTGTTGCCAAGAATGGACAGCCAGGGGACACACTCGGAAGCCGTGGAGATGGCATTGGAGTGCGGTAGATGCGGGCCGTTTTGGTGCAGTGTCTCGGGACTGCGGTTTCGATGACGGTTTTGGGACTGCAATTTCCACTAACAACTGCACAAGCAGACTTTACGCTCGGGTCTCCATCGGTGGACAGTTCATGGCTTTAAGCGGAATAGACTTCGTGTTGAGACTGTGGTGAATTTCCTGAATACACAGTTGCACTTTTTGTTTTATCATGTAGCACACAGTTATAGAAGGGAATTATTTATAACCGCACTATCCGGTGTCACCCAGATGAGGACGGGTTCCCTTTTGAGTCTGGTTCCTTTCAAGGTTTCTTCCTCATATCGTCTCAGGGAGTTTTTCCCTCACCACCGTCGCCTCAGGCTCGCTCACTGGGGATAAATTTATCCATTTCAAATTTACATCCGAAATGTATATATTTCTATAAAGCTGCTTTGTGTCAATGTCCCTTGTTAAAAGCGCTGTGCAAATAAAACTGAATTGAATGGAATTAACGTGGTGGTCTAGACGTTACTTGAAGGCGTCAACTACATACACATCATTTGCATAATCTGAATGGGGAGCCTAGAAAATTGACTTGCATAACCAGACCCTGAATACGCTGAACTTTCCTCGTTGACGTCCCATCGAGTGGAACCGTTCTCAAATTGGAACTTTTGGGTGACGCTTCTGATCAGTGGTAGCTGAGTGGTTAAGACGTTGGGCTACTGATAGGAATGTTATGAGTTCAAACCCCAGCACTGCCAAGCTGCCACCGTTGGGCCCTTGAGCAAGGCCCTTAACGCTCAGGCGCGTAAATGTAAGTCGCTCTGCATAAGGACGTCTACCAAATGCTGTAAACGACAAGGAATAGTGAGATTTTAATGATTCCACTATAAAGGCAAACAGTATGAAATGTGTTGAAAGGATACAGAATGCTTGACATGATCAAATTGTGAGGAAGCAGTTCTTAGGTATTAATAAACCATGTATTAAAATCATCTTCTCTGCGCACACATGCCTTAAAATCGGCTCCGGGAAATTGAAGACAGGATAGTTCTGAGCACTGAGCTTGATCTCTTATGTATCATAATGTTAAAAGCTGATGAAACAGTGGAGGTGTAACGGTTCTCTGAGCTCGACTGGATGACGGTGAAGTGTTGAAACCATACCGCTGTTTAAACAAGCACTCGGCTGAGAGCCATGATACGGTCTGTCGAACTGATTTGCTTTTTTTTTCTGTTTTTGTTTCTGGCTTTTGTCTGTTTCTTTCTGTTTCTCTGAGGCCTTCTGTGAAATACATTTTCTCGTTCAATGGTATGAAAAAGGGTATGGCAATCACAGGGACCAGTCTCCCAGTTCGAGTATATAATTGAATCAAATGATTTGCCTCGGGAAAGAATTCAAGTAAAGAAATATTCTTGGCCCATAGGGAATTGATTTAAATATGCAGATGATATACTAGTGGTGGACTGTTTCACATGAATAGAGAGGGAACCCATTATGTGTCACGGTTTAGAGGCGGAGACGCACGCAAGTGCAGATTTTAAGTTTTTAACGAAGACCAAAACACAAAACAAGAACTATGAGCGGGAAGCAAAACCCTAACGCAAAAATAAACAGTAACAAAGATATGAAAACAAAAGACAAAAATGGCAGCAACAAAAGACAACCTATGCAAAACTGTGCTATATATATATATATATATATATATATATATATATATATATATATATATATATATATATATATATATATATATATACACACACACACACACACATGGTGCTCGTTAACATGAAACAGATTCCGCTCATCATTGAACAATAAGATGTTAAAAAATGTGTTATTTACCAAATAAAACCACCTCATAATAGTGATGCTTTCTGTAAGTATCTTCGGCAATTTGAGGTAAAGCTGCTGTCTTAAGTTTACGCTTTATCAGTAACGTGACAAGCTGCGAATTTTGTTTTATTAACTTCAAGAGAGATATAAAAAATTTTCACAGGGCAACAGTGGCTCAACGATTAAGGCTCAGGGCTACTGCTCAGAAAATCAGGGGTTCAAGACCCAGCTCCACCAAACTGCCGCTATTGGGCCCTTGAGCAAGGCCCTTAACCCTCTCACCTCCAACTTTTCCCCTTCTCTAGCACTCAATTATAAATCTTGTACAGTAGCACTACTTGTATTCTTCTCCGCTTGATATATCGCTTTGCTCGTATTTCCTCATTTGTAAGTCGCTTTGGATAAAAGCGTCCGCTAAACGAATAAATGTAAATGTAAATGTAAAAAAAATATACAGTTATATAATAAAACACATTTCTGGCCATTGCGCAACATTAAACGTAACAATAAACAGGCAAAAAGTACAACTTGTCATTCTTTACTAAATAGATCAAATTGTAATTGTTGTCAAGTTTCCGTGGTATAAAAGGAATAAAGCACTTGTTGTAGGGTGTGGCGATATAGGAAAATAATCAACATTGGGGTGGTAACCGTAACTCTGATTATTTTCCACCAACAACACACTGTTAAGGTTTTTTTTTTTTTTTTTTTAAATTCCTTATTTTAAAAACCTTCATCGACATTTATATTTCACCTGTCATTTATTTGTGTCTCTGCTAGTGTAGTATAACGTTAACAAAATCACTATTTCAGATTTCCTGATCATACCAACTGTCATGTATCAAGAAACTCTGGACTCCACTTCCCATCAGCCACTGCACTGCACTAGCTGTCACATGACCACCTGCATCTGACTCACGTTTGGTTAATGAGCACTCGTGTTTGTATATATAGTCCTTGTCTGCACTGTTTGCTTGTCTTTCGTTGTCCTAGACTCTTGTCGTTTATGTCTCGGTGTTTTGTTTCATGGCACAGTGTTATTCCAAGTTGTCTTAGTGTCTTTGTTTCATCGTACATTTGTTTCAATAAATGTCATTATCTGCACTTGCTTCTGGCTCAACCTCGATACGTGACACCAACATGTAACCACAGACAGTAAATGGCAGATGTCCATCCAGACTCCAGAGCATGAACTTTAAAACCATCAGGTCTTCGATCCAAGCAGGACATCCAGCTCTGCTTGGGAGAGCTCCATGTTAGTCTTTGCCTTATCTGCCATCTGCATTCAGGCATATTTGGAGAGAATGTAAGCACCAATGAAACCCACTGGACGTTGAACTGCTAATCATAAGCGCCTGAACGCTTCACTCTGTTTGCTGTGTGATTTCACGGGACAGAAACCTGCCATAACTCGGCACATCCCTACCTGGCCTTAGACAAGAGGATATGCAGGACAACGGGTCAGCCAAGGGGAGAGAGAGAGAGAGAGAGAGAGAACGAGAACGAGAGAGAAAGGACACCTGGACAACATGCAAATGTCATCCAGGCAGAATGAGTCCAACGTCCTCACGTAATTACCTCCTCCCTACAGAAATGTGCAATCTGCTCTTTCATAACGAAGCTCTCGGGCCAGGAAATAACTCCTTAGCAGGGGTAATTATTATTAAACATCCAAATATCACGAATCAACCCATAATTATTTTAGAGAAAAATATCTAGATTGGAAATTGCTTTTATTCAAAGTGATATATAGTTAGACAGAATTCAATACAAGGATATAGTAGTAAAGGGGGCGGAGCTCTTGACACCTTTTGTTTATGTAAACTATGAATTTAATGTTTTGAAATGAAGGAAAATGATCCTAGGGTTCATCATATGCTATGGCTCATATTCACATTTCCCAGAACCGGGAGGTTATGGAGCAACATGTTATAAGCATTCTCCACCACCATCATATAAACACCATCTGAGGGAACGTCATTTTTGGAAGAGCAGTGGCTGTAACCTGTTGACGGAAACCCATCCGATTACAGATCTGTTTATATGTACCCTAAACATTGCAATCCGATTCAAATATTCGTTTACATGTGCATTATATGTACAGCGTACAGCGTCTGTCGTCATACCAACCATACAACTGCGGAGAAAGAAAGCCATGGACGTGACACCAAATGACCTAATCGGATTTTTTTTTGCTTTGTTGACATATATAAACAAATTCCAGCAATGTTTTTCCTCCAAATCTCACTCACGTTACTCGGCCAGCGAAGAAAACAACAAGCAGTGCTACAACATCCTGAGAGAGTTCTTCTTAAGGACTTCTTAAGAAACAGAATTTTCGAATTCGTTCTTTTTATTTCTTTTTATTATTTATTTATTTATGTAGTGTTATGAAAGAACACATGAGCCCTGCAGAACGTACAGTGCATGCCCCATTCCCTTAATAATGAGTGTTGCCATTGCTTTACATAACTTAGGTTCTTGTGCCGAGTATCGAGCGATTGGCAATCAATTTGGAGCTCACAAAAGCACTGTTAAAAACTGTGTGTACCTGTTCTGCACAGGAAATGGTGAAATCGCCGATAAAAAACCTCATTAAAGTACCAGATGAAGATGAGGCATCACAGTATGCTCAACATTTCGAGGAAAAGTACCGCATTCCCTAAATTATGGGGCTGATCGATGGAACTCGTACTCCAGTCCTACCCCCCTCTGATGGGTCTAAAGACTTTGTGAATAGAAAAGGATGGCTCTAATGCGTACTTCGAGCCGTTGTAGATGACCCAGGCTTTTGATATTTTATATTACATAACATAACGCATTAGCTAATGAACAATGTCGTTTTTCAGCATTTATTAATCTTTGTTAATGTTAGTTTCAGTGTATTAATATTAGTATTAATCTATTAGTAAATGCTGAGATGAACAGGAAATAAGAAAAAGCTGTAAAAGTATTGTTCTTGTAAGCTAATGCATGAACTAATGCTACTCAAATTTAGGATGTTCTCATGTATGATTACAAATTATAACCTGCATTAAATTATTATTATTATTATTTTTTTTAAATCACTACCTTAACTTTCCACGACACTTTCCCAGCTTCGGGAACATCAGCTGCGAGATGCCAGGCGATGCGAGTACGCTTCGGCAGTCAGAACTCTTCCAGAAGGTTCACCTGCTGCCCGGGGTAAATGAATCTATACAGACTATTGCGTTTTCTCAAATTCTGAGTCGGTCTGACAAACACTAATCTAGATGACTTATTTTCTAGGCTGTGAAACGCATAGAAGGAGAAGAACTCGCGAATTGTTGTCTGTGATCCTGCTCACCGCTTTGTTTGACTGGGTAATCAAGGGGTACACAAGTTCTCCCAAGCTTACACCAGAGAAGGAATCATTCGACGTCTCCCTCAGTTCACTCAGGGTAGGTGTTGAGATGGCGTTTGGCAAGCTGGAGTCAGGGTGGCGAGTCCTGCTTTAAAGAAGCGACTTTCACTTCTCCTTCGCACCGATGATGATAGCTGCTGTTCTCTGCACGATTTTTGTGAGAAGCAAAACGATGGGGTCAATTTAAACTGGTTAGAGGAGTTTAATGGCCGTGAACGACTCTACCCTCAACCTACCCAATCCGCTCACACTTCCGTCGGCAACAATGGCAACGATGCAAGAGAAGCACTGACCAAGCATTTGGCCCGTCATTTCCCCCTCCGTCAACGCCACCTACGTTGACAACAAAGACTTCTAAAAAATAGAGAGAACATTACCGTTTCTTTGCTATTCTTACTTTAAAAAAAAAAATGCTCTGGAACTCCACACTTATCAAAGCAAACGAGAAAAACACCTTAGAGCGAACAAACCGTTTAGTATGAATTTTGTTCAGTTCTGCCATGTATTTAGTTTTCCCGAACTTTCAAATGATCTTCTTTTAGTAAACATAAGAAATGGCAGTAACAAGCGGCATCACGAAAATATAACAAATAATATAAACCATTGTAAACAATTCCATTCGTGATGTTTTTTTTTTTACGGTATCGACATTCTACAATCAACATTGTGATGGGATGCGTCGGCATGTATGGCGCTGTGCTAGACGTTTGGTGTAAGATGCCACTAAGTCCCGATAGCCGCTCATTTGATCTTGAATGTTCCTCCACTAGTCTCACGAGGAGCCTCTCTTCACGTTGCTGGTTTCTTTGCAGTTGTTGTTCCATCCAAAAATCCAAAAATGACTGGCGCTCAGATGACCACACGTGCATCGCTTTGTCATAGCGTTAAGTCATCCTCGACGTAGATCCTATAGGCAAAGGCATTGTGGATTCATATTATAATACAGAAAGTCTTGCATTATTCTGCATAATTTGATGAAATCCAGTAAAAGTTCACAACTACAAATAATCACATTTTTCCACTCTTATGTAATAAGCAGTTTGGTCGTACTTAAAATGCTTGAGAGGATGCTAGAAGGTATTTATTCTGTAGAAAGTCAGATTAGAATCTATTCCTTCAGGCAAACAATATATATGAACTATTGATACACTTTCGCTGTAAATACACCTACTGATATTAAAGGCATTTTTTTTTTTTAAATAAAAAAATATGCATATTAGTTTTTAATAAACTTTACTTTTCCCCATTTCACTTGTAGTCTAGCTTGTGTACAACCTAGCTTATACATTATACTTGGCAATATGTGCTATAATTATTTTTGGCTCTAATGACAAATTGCTTGTAATGTTTTTTTTGTTTGTTTGTTTGTTTGTTTTTTAAATCGCTTTGGACAAAAGCATCTTCTAAATGAACAAATGCTAATGTAAAATCCTGCAACTAAAACGCTCTCTAAATGGCGGCTCTGAATGGACTAGCTGATGGACTGGAACACAATCCAGGATGCAGTCCTACATCACACCCAGTGTTACTGGGATTGGCTCTGGACCAGTTACCAAATCCACCAAAATCCACATTTTCAGGCTAAAATACTTCAACCTGCCAATACCCGACCCAGTGCCATCATTTCAGCCAATATATTCTATTTAATAAATCAAAATTGTAATCGTTAGCAAATTCTTGAGGTATAGGAGGAATAAAGCGCTCAGGACATGCAGTTAATGTGGTACCAGTTAGTCCACTTTCATTACACCACCCTGGCATTGATTATTTCTCCTGTGTAATGATATTTTCCACCATTACACAGATTCCTTAAATGTTGCATACTGTATTATGATAATATTATTAAGATTATTCAAATATAATTGTAGTTAGCATTTATATTAAGAGTCAAGCCACCAAATCTGCATATTCTTCCATACGTGAACCACCGTGGAAACAGTATGATCATCTCTTTTCCACATTTTGCTCCAATGATGAGCGACCTGATGAATTTTTGGCGCTGTTTTTGCTGGAATGCCGATCGCAAACATTTATATCACAGCACATCAATCACCTGAATGCATTTTCAGGCCAAAACACTTCAATCAACCAGCCAATATAAAACCCAGCGAAATAATCAGCGCCATCATTTCACACAGTGTCTGCTATCTATTTTCCTCGCACAAGAATTATTGAAAAGTGCTTGATAAAAACGGAAGAATGTCACACATACAAAACGAGGACGAGAAAAAGAAAAAAAAAACGTTCTGAAATAACATTTTCAATTCATCATGTTCTCGGCGCGACAGGCGGTGTGAAGAAGGCCGAGGCTTAGCGGTGAGATCCTCTGAGGTTTCACCATCTGAGGGGCAAAAAAGTCCAAATTGCTCGCAGCGTTTTGCGTTCGGATGTTTCATGTGAGGTCTCTGCGTGTTGTCTTGGATGGAATACGTAGGTGTGTGAGTTTATCATACAAAACAAGCCTGTCTCGTGTAATGGAAAATGTGTCAGAGGTCAGAAAATAATCAATGCGTAAAAGAAAACTCACTCTGAAACACTTTAAATATATTTATATTGAAATATCTGTGAGGTGTTCAGTGCTTCTGGTGCTGATTTGTTTGGTTGGTGCCGTATGTTCATGATTCCTGTGAGAAGTTAGCGGGTTGTGTGCCTAGCTGATGACACGGTAGTGTTTAATAGGAGAAATAAATGTAAACAATCTCAAACCGAAGGGATAATGGTCAGGATTTACTGTCAGTCTCTAAGAATGCCACATAAATGGCATTGTGGGTAATTTACTAAGAATTTCATAAAATAAATGAAATCTCGGAAGCCGTTGGAGATCACACGTCAATTATGAAGATCCAAACCATCCAAAGATCCAAATATTAATTTATCTTCAAACAGCAAAGATTACCTCTGCAAATTTAATACCTGCCCATATTAGTAATCTAACACTTTTACACCCTTTGCAGGTGTTATCAAATGTTTTTACACACAAACCTGTATGGAAAATGTACTTAATAAAAAGGCAAAACACATACTCATCATGTCTTTGTGGATTTTAATGTGTATAGTTAAAATCCATGTTGTTATTACCCTGCAGGAAAAACCATTAATCATAACCGTGTCCTGTTTTTTGAGGGGTTTTTTATTTATTTAATTTTTTTTTTTTTGCAGTCTCTTGCCTGAATCTCTCTCCATGCATCTTTATCATAAACAAACAAGAACACGCGACGACAACAAACGATCAATTAATTTATGACTTTATGCGTTCAAATCTGTTCAGTCGACAGACTGTTTAAACAGAGAGGGATAGAGCAGGCTTTAAAATGTGTTCTGGGCAAATATTTAAACCTGGAAAACAGCAAGTCCAGAGGGACAGTGTTTCGGTTTAGTGCTTTGGGGGCGGGGGTGGTGGGGGTAGGGGTGGTGGCGGTGGTGGGGGGGGGATTAGCCTTTTATTCTAATTTGGCAGAATATTTTTTATTTATTTATTTTTTTTGCCAAATGTACCATTTCGGTGCGTATAACAGCTCTCCACCCACCGTGCAGGCGAAGGTCATCTGACAAACAGAAACCTGAAAGAACAAAAAGAAAAGAAAACGGAGCCATTATTGTAAAGGTACAGCAAAAGAGACCACACACACACACACACACACGCACACACACACACACACACGCATAGAAGCATGTATTCAATACTGCAGTAATTTTAACACCAAATTGTACATTTCTAAGCTTTTCGAGAAATCTTTAACCCTCAGTGCTGAGCACTTAATACTAAACGTTTCAGTTCCTATAATCATTACTGTGTTTAAGTATTTTGCCAGCGATCGGTACGTTCCGAACCATGTCTGTGTCAGTATTTAAAGAGTCACTACACACAAGAGAAATATCTCCGCTATTAAACAACATTCTGCGCTCGACTTTGCCAAGAAAGACAAACGCACTTCAAGATACACGTTCAGTACCTCAGAGACACGTACCGCAGTCCAGATTTGATCTCACGAACACAACCAGAATGCCCAAAGTGCCCTGTACCCGAGTAGTGATGATATCCTGGCATGTTCACGATGACGTTATCGTCAGTGGTTTTGAATTCTGGATTCTGATTGGTCAGAAGGCGTTGAATATTATTCAGTAGTGTAGCTGCAAATCGCAGGTTTATATTAATGCGCTTGTTACTTGTATACTGTACGTCATCGTTTCTATGGTAACAGATCATTCACAGGGACTTGTACGTTCTATATAAAGGTTTTTTTTATTTTTAAGCATATTTTATTTAACCAAGAAAACGTGAGTAATCGTTGATATGATGAAGTTTTCTTCTGTAAGGAGATGTTTATTTGACGTGGAACATGGAAGGAGTCTCCAGTGTCAGCACTATTTATTTTTATTATTTTTTTTTTTTGCAGATTCTCAGTAACAAGACAAGACAAGACAAGACAAGACAAGACAAGACAAGGGACTTCAGTTATAACGTAAGTGATAAGATTTTGTTGGTTAATCATCAGTGAATTGCTGTAGTATAAAAGGAATATACCCCTTATAGGAAAAGAATTCACTTCAGGGTGTGAACGGTATCGGCTTCATCACACCATCCTGTCGTTGATTATTTTCCTATAGCAGGAAGATATCGGCACATTATTATTGGCACACGCCTCATTATAACCACCCAGCTGGAAATAAAGCTGCGTTGAGCACTTTCAACACATCTATCCGGAGCAGAAAGTATTGGCACCCCCGCAAAGCCTCACATGCAACGTTTCAGCCCTCGCTAATTGGGCACAGCAAACAGTTTGGCGCTTTCATTGTTTACAACAGATTAAATGCTGACAAAAATAAATAAATAAAGCTGATCCAGGCCTGCGGGCATCCTGCAGGGGAGGTGGCTACTAATACACTTGTTATTAGCAGCAGGGAGAGGAGATTAAACGGGCCGTCGAGAGGTTCTGTACGCCAAAACCCCGTCACACGGTCGGCCTCAGCCGACCCCGTTTTCAGCAGTTCTTTCGGTGTGTGAGGTGAAGACACGGGGCTTCTGCTCCATCGAGCCGCTCGTTCAAGGAGGGATGATTAGCTGAGCCGCAGAGAACGTCTTAACGTCTCTGTCTCTCGTAGACGTGCATGGTCAGCCGCATAATTATTGGCACCCTTGATGAAAATAAGAAGAGAAGAATTACTGCATGTCCAGTTAATAACACATAGACACTTTGCCTACTTTAAACTACACTTCATCTACTCTAGCTCATGATATGACATTATTCAGGCTTTTAATCCACTGGTGGGATAAAAAAAAATAAATCACTCAATCCTTCAAGGGTTATTCTGAACAATGAGTTCACTTAAACTCTCTGAATTTCAGTAATGGATCCACCTACATGTAGATCCCAAGTGCGGATGAAATAAACAGAATAATGATCCAAATGAGCCTAACACTCACCATTATAATCTCTCTCTATCTTGCTCTCTCTCTCTCTCTCTCTCACACACACACACACACATCAGAAGTATTGGCTCATGAAAATGAGCAAAAATGAATATAAAATGAATAATACATACAGAAAGTGGCTTTTTGACCTTAAATACATGAGCATAAGAACTTTTTTTTTTTAAAACAATATTTGTTCTCAAACAATTTTCCGGTTTCGAAATGACTGGACTCTCCTCCATGCACAGCATATCGAGCGTGTTTATATTTTTAACTTTGTGCATGTGGACGCTCGCTTAAATTTTCAACAGGGTTCAAATACAGAGATGATTGTAGCATTCTGCGTTGTTAGAACATCTTTAATTGCCTTAACCATTTTAAATTGACACGTTCATTCCGCAGACGCGCTTATCCAGAGCGACTTACATTTATCTCATTTATACACCCGAGCAGTTGAGGGTTACGGGCCGTGCTCAAGGGCCCAACAGTGGCAGCTTGGCAGTGCTGTGGATCAGTAACCCAGATCCTTTAACCACTGACACACCACTCCCCTCCTGATAGAGGCACGCAAAAATATGTGTGATATACCCTGACATATCCTTGCATTTAGAAGCATTCACTTCTAATCGAAATTGCTGTATTTTAGAGTACCCTTGTATGCAGTCCCCAAACTAAAAGAGTTCATATCCAAAAACTTTCATTTGGTCTCATTTGCTTTCACCATACATATGCAGAAGAGGGTAGAGAGAACTTTCCTCTGCTTCCTTGTCACGTCTCTTGAGCAGCAGGTTGAAAAGCTCCTCTTGGGAGAAACTTTCCTATAAAAAAAAAAATAAAATAAAAAAAAAACTCCTGAACTTCACCAAGGGAAATATAGTACAATTAGCTCACAGACGCCATGCAACAGGCTAGTCTGACTCTGATTGACAGGAGAGAGTGTATGCTGGCTATGGATAACTGTGGCATCATTCAGATTCATATTCCTGATTCTTGTGCCACTCAGGAGCCAAGAAAAGCACAACACTTCCAGATAACTTGTATATGTGTATATATATATATATATATATATATATATATATATATATATATATATATATATATATATATATATATATATATATTATGGCCTTCATTGTGCTTAAAGGTATTTTTATCTGCTTATGGGTTTTTATTACCATTAAAAAAAAGCATCTGATAGATAACAAAGAGATCTTACATGTATGCATCCTCATATTTGACTTCCTGGAGACTGAGGGTAATTTAAAAAAAAATAAATAAATTGGCGTTCATTTTAAATATTTTTAGGGATATGAAAAATACCGTATTGTAATTTTTGCATTGTGTTTATTTTATTTCACACTGACATTATTTACAGCTTCTAGCAGACACCCTTAATGCTTTGCAGTCTCAGTCAACAACATGTCGGGGAACAACATCTTCATGCTAGTTCACTAGGTCAGGGACTAAGAATACCATCAAGCTGAAATCCCGTAGGGGATTTCGACACGGAACACAATTCCTACAAATTCTTCATTGAATAAGTGTTCGTTCAAGTCCTTGGTGAAGAAGAAGTAGGTCTTTTTGTTCTATCATTGTTTTTTTTTATACTGTAGGGGGCCATTAATTCTGGTGTTGTCTGTACGTAAAACACCAACCCCATAAATGCACAAAGCCCGATCTATCCCTTCCTTCGCTCTCTGTCTGTCTGAATTATTTCTCTCTGTGGAACTTTATATCTGGGGTTTCTTTTTTTTTTTAGCGCCGTGGCAGGTGTCGGAGTCATCCCGATTTCTCCAAACCCCACATTCTGATGCAAACGCTCAGCAGCGCTGTTAATATTCAGACACAACATGCGCATCATGTCTGCTGTTCTGAAAATAAACCCGCATCAGCATGCAGGACCAAAGGCCAAACAGCACGGTGTAGCGGCGGAGGTCTTTTTTTTTTATTTTTTTTATTTTTTATTTTTTTTAAACCAATCAATAAAAAGAGAAGTAGAGCTTTCACATGCTCGCAGCTTGTTGAATAATATTTTTAAAGCTCACAGGAATAATGCTCGGCCATGAAGGTTTTTCCATGAAGGCAATGGAAGTCAGACATTTTAGATTCACTGTATAGTCAGGAGAGTTTTAAAAGAGAATATGGACCCGGACTTTAGCGTATAAAATCTTCCGGTGCTTCAAGGGTTATTCAGAACATCACAATGAGTTCACTTCTGAGTTTCAGTAATGCATCCTCCTACATGTACATCCCATGTGCAGAAGAAAAAGAAGAAAAAAAAACACCCCACAGAATAATGCGCCTCTCACTGTTACACTTCCTCTCTCTTTCTCTCTCTCTCTCATATATATATATAAATATACTCCAGAATTATTGGCTCCCTTCATGAAAATAAGCAAATGTGCAAAATGACTTGAGCTTAAATATATGATAATTATAAATAAATAAAAAATTATGTATATAAAAAAAGTAAGTAGTGTAAATGTTATTGGTTGCAAAATTATTGGCACCCCACTATTAACTTTAAATGGAAGCCTTTTCAGGATGGAGGGAATAACAGCACTGAGTCTCTTCCTGAAATGCCTGCATGCACAACAGTTCATGTAGAGTTCCCTCGGAAACTTCTGGAACCGCAAGGCCAATGAAATTTTTTTGTGCTGCACACCCGATATATTTGACGTATGCGAGACGAGAGGTTACGATTTCGGCTTTTATTTCCTGCTATTTACATCTAAATTTACATCTAAACCATATAAAACAGAACCGTTTGTATCAGACCACCCAATTTTTAGGTGAGCGAAAGTATAGGAACAGTAGTAAGTCGAAGTAAATCCAAGTAAATAATGCGTTATGTTTGCAATAATTGCGTCGTGCATACAAATCGGGTGGTCTGATACGAAATGTGTTACGTTCCATGTCGTTGAACACATCTGCATATAAATACCAGGTCATAAAAGCTGAAATTCTAAACTCTCTTCTCATATTCGTTTGGGTTTTGATCTCAAAACCAAATGTCCTCAGAATACAGCAAAAGCAAATGAACTGGCCTTGTCGTTCCGATAGTTTCGAAGGGGACTGTACATTGTTTTTTTCTGTCTTGTGCATGTGGATGTCCTCTTTAATGTTCACCAGGGTTCAGATTGAGATGTGAGTTCATTGCAAAACAGTGAGGGGTAAAAAAAAAAATATATATATATATATATATATATATATATATATTTCTGTGTTGAATTGAGTGTTTCGGGACATTATGTTGTTTAGAAATTCCATTAATATCCAAGTCCTAACCTCCGGGCAGAGGCAATTATATTTTAGACCGAAATATCCAGGCCAGGTTCAGCCAGTTCATGGCTTTACATAGCCAGGAATTAATTTCAGTGAGTGAGGAAATATACCTGTGCATTTTGGGTGGATGTCAGACAGTAGTAGTAGTGGTGATGATGACATACACTTGTTAGTTAATCATTTAAGGCAGGATGTACTGTCAATCAATCTTACCATTTCGGCTGCTCCCGTTTTTGGGGTCACCCATCCGGATGTTGATAGTGGAACAAGTTTTACGCCGGGTGCCCTTCTTGACGCAACCCTCCCCATTTTCCGAGCTTGGGACCGGCACTGAGCGTGCAACCCTCCAGTGTCTGGGGTCGGAATCAAACCCGGGCCGCAGTGATGATGATAGCCACTAGTCCACCATTGACCCAATCTTACCATATTAATAATGTTGATATAAAATACATTTATGACAGTTCCACTGAAAATAATTAAAAACATATGCTAATAATTTGGGGGGGGGGGATTATATATTATCGTACAAAACTTCTTTTTCACCTCCATTATTTTACAGGCTGTCACAATGATATCCTTCATCTCAGACTGGAGCTAGCTAGTTTTCAAATGAAAATGGGAAAAGTGCTTTAAACAAAATTTTCTTTGACATCATCATCATAATAATAATCATAATAATCATCATCATCATCATCATAAAAATAATCATAATAATCATCATCATCATCATAAAGGTTATATATAATCAGCTGTGTGTGTCATATTAGCCATCCAGGAATAAGGAACTGTAAAATATTTCAGGAGGGGTTCAAACCCTACACCCCTGGCTTGTGTGTCGGGTTACACTCTGATTTAAGCAGGATAAAATGTAAGGACCGTGAAAGGTCACATGGGAAGCTGTATTAGAAGAAGAAGAATTTATTCGCCGCATATACATTACAGCACAGTGAAATTCAGCTGATATAAAGCACCCCTGGAGAACATAGTCTTAGGGTCCTTGCTCAAGTGCCAAACAGTGGCAGCTTGGTGGTGCTGAGGCTTGAATCCCCTACTATCGAGCCAGCCTAACTATTGAGCCACCTCTCACCTCACCCTCTCCGTTATCGAAGATAGTGATGGAGCCGAGGCTATTGTTATCAAATCCATTGCTGCGTGCTGACCAACGGCATTTTCCTCCTCCACTCTTACACTGCTTGAGAGTTCACGAATGCACAAAAGATTTGCACAAACTTTTTTCCCCGTGAAAAGAGCCTCGCCGCTCACCATATTGCAGCAAATTAATCTGGCTGGCCTCTTGTGTATTTGTGTTGCATAAAATTTTTCCAAGCATGAAAGAGACACAGAAGCGTCTTTGGAGCCGGTCCCACCCACTGGTGCCGAGAGCCGCCCACCACTTCCTCTGCTCCATCTCTGAATACACAATCGCTTCCCACTTCTCCTCTCTAGTCTAAGCCATCATTTCATATGCCATGGCATCACCGGGGAACTTTTCCTTTTTTTACATTTTTCAAAAATTATTTAAAAAAAAAAAAACTGCACTGCTGCCACAAACGAGCGTTTAAACTTTATTTATTGTTACGCTCAACAAAGTGGATGGGAACAGCTGTGTCAGTTTGTGCTGTTTCAAAATGAAAGTGCATCAATGAGGTGCAAACGAGCTCGGTTTATTAAATACTTCCTGTTTTAGGAAAACAATGGCAGTGTGGTGAATAATTATTACCCCCCCCCCCCCCCCGAAGATGATTACTTTCCTATAACGGCACATCCTCTTATACCACAGGAGTTGGCCAACAATTCAATTTGTTTTGAAATAACAGAACAAAACGTCCAAATTTTTTAGCCATTTATAGGTACATTTAATGATAACGGAACATCTGCGAATCACGTGAGCTCCTCTTGCGGTATCACTTACATTATAGCAGCTATAAACAGTCGTTTCGTCACCGCCCTCTCTTTTTCTTTAACTTTCTTTCTTCCGTTTCTTTGGTAACAGAAAGTGACGGAAGACTCGCTGACTGAAAAGCGCTGACCCTGGAGACTCCTTATTTAAGTTTTAAGCAGCTATGAATAGTCTTTCCTTCACTGGTCGATCTTTTCCCCTTTCTTTTAAAGTTAATGAACTCAGATTGTCATGTTACCAAAAATAATAAATTAATTTTATAAAAACGCAAAGTGTAAACTCCATCGTCCTGCAAATGTCAGAAAAACGTAAAGTTACAGTGTTACCTCTGACTGTTACAAAGCGCTGACACTGGAGACTCCTTCCAAAAACCTTACATAAACATCTCCTTACAGAAAACGTCACTGTAGCGTATCAACAGTGATACGCTTCTTCTTTTTCTTTTTTTTTGTTGATCTATTTATGTGCAGCGCAGGCTGTACGAGCTCCTCTGTACGCCGTTACAATAGAAACAATGACATATTTGACCGAGTGCATTAATATAAACCTGTGCGATGATGTGACAGAAAACGACAGTTCTAACCAGAAGATCAGAAGTGAGAATGCTCTACGTCAGCACAATATACAACCTCGGCAACTCAAAATAAGCCTGGAGACAAAACTGTAGACATTACTGTAGGTAATTAGGTAAGCTAGGCTTCCTGCTGCGATGTAGATTAGCCTGTTTATTCTGTCGCTGCGCCGTTTTAGCTGACTAAATGGAGCAGGGCGTTGTGAAGACTGAGCTGCATGGTTCATTTTAGATGCAGCTTAAATCCTACATAGACAGTGTAACCAAAGCTGCTTTTCTTCTCTGCCGCTGAGGACGTCGCGGTTCTCCCCAAGCGCAGGCGGTTATTAGAGCCTCATTATTGTGTGTCACAGTACTCCTGGGCCTGAAGATTAGACGATGTAGGTGAGCCCATTAGAAAGATTCTGCTTTTGATCTTTCAGCCCAGTCTTTAGGGCGTCTGTTAAAACCACATCATAATGGCTCTCCTTTGAATGCGGTAGCAAGCTCCTGCTCGTGTCTGCTGATCCATTAGTGCTGCTGTGTGTCATATAGATTTATAGTGCACGTGACTCGACTTGTCCCTATTACAGAGAAGAAGCGCTGCGAATCGATCCAAAGTTCCGCTGACTTTTATCTTATGATTAAACTTTTTTTCATCCTGATGGGCGTGGTCAACTCCAGGATGACCCCACCCCCAGCCATGGTAAGCGCATGAGGCGACTTCTGCGATCGCAGAAATGAACGTAAAGCGAACTCCGCAATATCCGGGGGAAGCTTGTAATTTTTCAAAATCACGTGACGTCATCGCAACGTGCATTCACCCGAATCCCTCTTCCTTTCACGTGCAATGAACATGGGTACAGCTAAATTCCTCATTTGTAAGTCACTTTGGATAAAAGCGTCCGCTAAATTGAATTTAACGCGTGCCTGCTGACAGATTCAAATTTCTACCAAAATCTTTTGTATATTAGCATGGCTATTTATGGAGCTTGTGTTAACTTGTGTTTCTATTCAGTGCTCAAAGACCAGAATCAATGCTCCATTAAACATGTTTAACAGCTCATGTATCAGTAGAAGCCCTATTGATTCCACGCCACTTTTATTCACAGAGTGATTTCTAATAGAGTTTGTACTGCGCAGGACAGCAAAGGACAGCCCCGATGGTCATGTGACAGTGTGAGCAAAAATGTTTTCTTCTAACTACACCACCAACATAACATGCAGTAGTGTGGGAAGAGCTGCTCTTTGATCAGTCTGCGTCCTTGTCTCTGTTTTCCATGCCTAATGTATAATTAGCTATTCGGCTATCGGATAACCTAAATCACTCTGAGAAACATTGTGAGGATTATATTCACAAATCCACAGCTCCGTCACTTACTGTTATCTGATTTTTGTAGTTACATCATCTGGACAGAGATGTGTATATATATATATGTCTCATTCACCCATTCACACACTCACACACCAGTGGTAGCAGAGCTGCCATGCAATGCTCTAGCTTGCCATCAGGAGCAACTTGGGGTTCAGTGTCTCGCCCAAGGACACTTCGGCATGTGGAGTCACGTGGGCCGGGAATCGAACCACCAACCCTAGGATTAGTGGACGACCCGCTCTACAGCTGCCCACAAATTACAGACACAAGCTTCATAAGAAAGACAAAGAATGCCTTGAATGATCTAATACAATAATAATGCAATAACCAAAGCCATATTTATGACCGTATGAGCAAAAATGACAGTATAAGATATAAGACAGTTCTCAGTATAAGTAAGGAATAAAGCACTCCGTGTCATGCCATTACAGGAAAATAATCAGCGATCGGAGTGACGTGATGAACTGAAGTTAACGTTATTACACCGAAGTTGATTTTCCCCCCTATTTTATTCCACTTATACCACAGAAATTTACCAATACTTGCAAAAGAACAAACTGTCGCACTTTTTTTTTTTTTTTTTAAATCAATTTATATTTCCATTTAATGTTATGGAAAACAAGTTTGTTCCTGTTATCACTTTTTGTTGTAAGAACATCACGCAACAGCGCTTTTGATTTCTGGATTCTGATTGGCCAGGAGGTGTCGATTAGTTTTCAGTAGCGCAGCTGCAAACCACAGGTTTATATCAATGCGCTCCTTCTAATAAGTTATCGTTTCTATAGTAACAACTTACACAGGAACTTGGACGCTGTACTCGCCACATAATCTTACCTTGTAACAGTAAATGGATTCAAAATGTATTTGTTATTTACGTAACAACAAAAACATATAATTGTGGATATTTTATAGTTTTCTGTAAGGTAGAGGAGTTTGCATTCTTGTTAACAAGCTTCATTTTTTTTTTTTTTTTTTTTGTCTTGCAGTATTAACTTCAAGAGAGAGAAAAAAGGAGGGGCTGGTGAGGGAATGACTTAATGAGTCTTTTTTGTTTAATGTTTAATGAGTCTTTATTGATCACGTATACATTACAGCACAGTGAAATTCTTTTCTTCACATACCCCATCACGGTAGGAAGTTGGGGTCAGAGCACAGGGTCAGCCATGATGGAGAGCCCCTGGAGCAGAGAGGGTTAAAGGCTTCGCTCAAGGGCCCAACGGTGGCACCTTGGCAGTCCTGGGGTTCGAACCCCCCGACCTTCTGATCAGTAACCCAGAGCCTTAACCGCCAAGCCACCACTGCCCCTGTTTATGGCTGCGATAATCTAAATGATACTACAACTAACTTGCTTTGTGGATGTTCCACAACAATCAATGCAACTATAAATGGATAAAAAGTATGACGTGCCATTCTTTAATTAATAAAACATTATTATAATTTGCAAATTCAATTCAATTTGATTTGTGTAGCGCTTTTAACAATGGACATTGACTCAAAGCAGCTGTACAGAAACATATAAACACAGGATAGAGATTTTAAGCGTGTGAATTTTTTCCCTATTGAGCGAGACGGTGGTGACGGTGGTGAGGGAAAAACTCCCTAAGATGATACGAGGAAGAAACCTTGAGAGGAACTGACATCAGAAGTGAACCCTTCTGAGGATCTGGGTAATAACGGATAGTGTGAAAGTAAAGGAAAGATCATTATGGTTTTAACATAGTTGAAGTCTGTTTGTTGAAGTAGTCCACTGATCACTAAAGGAGATCTGAGTGCAGAGCTGCATGTGGTAATTGCAGTCCCAAGGCCATCGCAGCAACCGTAGTCCCAGCAACCACAGCGGGAATGTCCATGTGGAATTGATATTCCTGTTGTATAAGACGAATAAAGCACGTTGGGACTGTTTTTAGAAAATAATCGACTTAAGGGTGGCAATAGTAACTCCACCCCTTTGTTGCTTATTTTCCTTTATCACAGAGATTGTTATCGCTTACATAATACTTTAAATACGACTGAATAGCCCAGCAAACCTCTTACCTCTTCAGTCTCACATTGAAACTGGAAGCCTTCAAATATGAATGCTTCTTTGTTCTGCTCAATTTAATATTTACAGTATTTCTCAAAGTAACATCGCTTTCATGTGATAAAGAGATTGTTAAATCTGTTAAACATCTGGGCCAGGACTATTCCTCCTAACTTTGCTTTTGATGAATCCTAATCAAACTTATCTGCAAGTCCTCTTCAGAGTAGTGAAAAGAAGGTCCCCGAGTAGAGCTTTCTAATTGATTAGTATCATTTTCAACTTCCTGTCATTTAGAAGATCTTTAGCAGGCCTCATGGTGAAAGCATGACACCGCTTGCCAGGGGTGATAAGCGCACGGCGCCGTTTTGTATCTGAATGCTGCGAACTGGAGATCTGCCAGAACTGCTGTCTTTCAGAGTGTTATGATTGTAGATGGTGGACCTTCAGGGCAGACAGCTATATATCATCCTATAGTGTAGAGAATATGGTCATTAAATTCCACTTCTCTCCAAACGCCGAGGAGATTAAAAGGGTTAAAAATCAATATTATTGAACTGCTGTAACAGTGGGAGAGGCAGCGTATAATAGCAGTAAATGACCATGGTGGGTTTTTATAGGATGTCAGCCTAAAATATGAAACATCTGGATCCATTCTTTTTGTAGATTAAATGCTGAGAAAGACTAAAAAAGTGAAAGGAATCATAGCAAGGCTGAAAAGTGTGATTTTAAGGAGCTAGACCTAGAGACTGATTTTGCTTTTCATTGACAACAGGATAAAATGAGCCACTTTATATAGATGTGTATATATATATAGGTAAATTGAGCTTGGGGGTGGGCCAAGTTGAAGATCAGGAAGCTAAAAAATGCCTGAATAAAAATGAAATGTATTTAAGTAATTTATTTATTTATCCTTTATTTAATCAGGAAGATCCCATTGAGATATCGCAATCTGTTCTTCTGGAAAACAATTAATACGAGTAAAATCAAGAAAAAAAAAAGCCCTTACAACACTCCTTTAACACCATTTGCAATAGCCATTTAAAAGTACTCAGAGGTGGCAATATCTCTGATATGATATGACTGACATAGGGCGCACGGTGGCTTAGTGGTTAGCACGTTTGCCTCACACCTCCAGGGTTGGGGGTTCGATTCCCACCACCGTGGCCCTGTGTGTGCGGAGTTTGTATGTTCTCCCCGTGCTGCGGGGGTTTCTTCTGGGTACTCCGGTTTCCTCCCCAGACATGCATGGTAGGCTGATTGGCGTGTCCAAAGTGTCCGTGGTGTATGAATGGGTGTGTGAATGTGTATGTGTGTACCCTGCGATGGACTGTCCAGGCACCCTGTCCAGGGTGTACCCCGCCTTGTTCCTAAGTGTAAACTCGTCTGTCCTGAAGATGTCAAAGCGCTGACACTAGAGACTCCTCCCACAAAGGTTAAATAAATGTCATCTGATCAACAGCTACACATGCTTTTAATGCATTTATGTCAAACGCACAAGGTCCACCGTACAAGTCCCTGTGTAAGTTGTTATTATAGAAATGGTAACATATTAGAATGAGACTATTACTATAAACCTTGCAGTTGGAACTACTGTCACAGAAAATGAATCGACCAATCCGAATGCAGAATTCAACAGCGCCACGCTATCGATCGCAGTACCACATGAACTACGTTGCTAGGCTGAATCTTTCCAGCTCGTTTTATGCGTTTGCCATAAACAGTGATTATGTTATTGAGAAAATGGCACCAATTTGCCACTGTAGTGATGTAAAGTGAGTATGTGGAATGATGATGTAGGTGAGGGTTAAAATATCCTCAAGGTCACAGGTGTCCATTTGCAGAGAACAGGGCGACAGGGAGCAGCTGGGAACAGACAGAACTGACTCAGAGTCCCGCTGCGCTCAAAAACACACATCTGTTTAAAAGGTTAGGTAGAAATACACACTCGTGCAGTTTTTTTATTTTATTTTATTTTTTATTTTTTAATTTAACCAGAAACCACACTGGCTGGATGGAAAGATGGATGCATTAATGCATGGAGCTGAAAACCAGACCAGAAGCTTTTTATGCATTTCATTTAGGTGTTTTGTTTTTTTTTCCTACATAAATGTAGGACTAAAACCTCATCTACAAATCTGTACATGCTTAAGCTTTTTAAACTGTCTGCATAACATTAAGCTAATAGTGCTGTTAGAGAAAAATAATCAACACCAGGGTGATGTGATGAAGCGGCGTTACTGTTTCCACCCTGTTGTTGATTATTTTCCATTAACAGCACGCAACACCCTGAAGCGATTTATTCCTATATATATATATATGACAGAAATTGCACACGTCCGTTAACACTTGACGCATCATACTTTTTATCCATTTATTGTTATATTAACAATATAAACGCTCACTCCCTCACCAGCCTCTCTTTGTTTCTCTATTCATTTCCATAAGACAAAAAAAAACAAAACAAAAAAAAACAAAGCTCGCCATGTTCCCGAGTAAACCGCTAAGCATGAATTCCTCTGCTCTGAAGATATCGGAAAAGCTACATTATACCGCTGACACCAGAGACTCCTTCCATAAGTGTTAAATAAATAAACGTCTCCTTAGAGAAAACATTACAATATCGATGAGTATGCCTTTTTTATAATCCGTTTATGTAAAGCTTGTAAGTTGTTACTGTAGAACCGATAACATACTAGGACGTACTAGGACGAGCGCAACTACCGTCAGGGCTGCTGTTTAAGAAAACAAATCAACACCGTTCGAGAATTTCGGCAGTGCTGTGATGTAGTGAAAACAGAAGAAAAAAAGAGCTTCGAACCTAACTAGTGAGGTTTGTGCACTTCTGGAAGCTCTTATCAGAGCAACTGTGTTCATTTTGACTCAGACCTGCAATCATCTCTCTCTCTCTCTCTCTCTCTCTCTCTCTGTGTGTGTGTGTGTGTCTCTCAGTGTAATAATGACGACCTGTATTAGTCATCTCTTCATATCATGAGCCCGGCTGCTATCTCTCTTTCCCATCTGTTATGTGGCAGTGTGCAAAGAAACTAAAGCATCCACTGTAATAGCACCATCGATTGCAAAGGTTTTCAATGTACACTATATGTCCAAAAGTTTTTGGACACCTGACTATCATACTCATGCTTGTTGAACATCTCGTTGCAGATTTAACCCCCCCTTTGCTGATATAATAACTTCCACTCTTCTGGGAAGGCTTTACACTAGATTTTGGGGGCGTGGCTGTGGGGATTCATGCTCATTCAGTCACAAGAGCATTACTGAGATCGGGTCACTGGGACGTCGAGGAGGTCTGGGGTGCAGTCGGTGTTACCGTTCATCCCGTTGGTGTTCCGTGGGTTTGCGGTCAGGGCGCTTGAGCTCTTCCACTCCAACCTTAACACACCATGTCTTCATGGAGCTCGCTTGTCAAGCTGGAACAGGTTTGGGCCTTTTAGTTCCAGTGTAAAGCTGCAGCACACAAAGACGTTCTATACAGTTGTGTGCTTCCAAATATGGCTGACCTTTACACATAAGTGTCAGTGGTATAGATTTGGGAAATTTAGACGCTGTTGCTAGCTACTTTCATACATCAGTACATTACCTACATTAGTCTATGATCAAAAAAGATGTAACTTGCTTGAATTTCACAGAATATGCTTTGTTATAGGCATCATACATATCTACTTATACCACAGCGCCGATTGGTCAGACCTACCTATACGTTCTTATATGTTACTATTTGTATGGAAGACACGCCATCTAATTTAAATCTAATAATAAGCAAAAAAAACCCCCAACAACAACAACAAAAACTGGTGTTATTTAACAAAACTGTATAATTGTTGATTTATTTATTTTTGTAATTATTTAACATTTATGCAAGGAGTCTCCAGTGTCATGTTTATTGGTTTTAAGACATTTAAAAACAACAACAAACCAATAATAATAATAATAATAATAATAATAATAATAAAGGCACATGGCTGAAATTTGTTTCTAAGACAAATATAAATAGTGATGTCGATGTATAAATTTATTTCTGGATCAAAACATCTTTTTTTTTTTTTTACGTAAAATAAAACTGTTTCCCAGATCAAGTAGCCTTCATTTCGAACAGCAAGGAGCTCGGTTTATTTGTGAACTTCAAAGCTATTCATCTGGTTTAATCTGTTTGAAAAGATGCGGAGAGTGTGCCAAGCTCCATCAGGAGTATTGTATTCACATTTCTTAATCACTGCGTGACTACATATGTGTTATTTCATAGCGTTTAATGTCTTCATTATTATTTTTAAATAAGTAGAAAATAGTCGAAAAAACCTGAAGGGCTTCTATGACCAGATAGTGTATCTGTCAAAAAAGAAAGAAAGGAGAAAAAAAAAAAGAAACGAACACAGAAACATTTTCAAGTCCCTCTCTGTACCGTTTTGTCTAAAAGTAAGTGTTGCGATTGTGTGGTTTAATTGCAGGTACCATTTGGACCATCGTTCTTTCATCTCGTTAATGCATCCATTAGAAATCCCACCACTGCGTATCTACATAACAACAGATGCACTTCTCTTCAGCTCTGTTCAGCTCTTAGGGAAGAATTTTTTTTTTTTTTTTTTTTGAAAGAAGGCGGTCTATATTTCAGCTTTCAGTACAGGTTCAGGGTGGATTTGTCGAATCTGTTACAGGGAAGAAGAAAAATAAAGAAAGATGCTTGAAAATATACAGTACTGTTGAAACTATTTAAAAATCTGGAATGAGCTGGCGTATATAATATATGGCTTCTTATTTTTACTGACTCCAGTGAAAAGAAATAGCACAATGTATTCTTAGAGGTTTTCTTCAGATAAATTATATATATATATATATATATATATATATATATATATATATATATATATATATATATATATATAGTTAATCTGCAACGTATCTACCGGATTTGATTACTGCTTTCCAAATATGATGCATTATTATTCTAGCAAAAATTTGCATTGCTATACATCTTCCTTACTCACTTCATAACAACTATAAAATATTTATAAAGAGAGAGAGAGAGAGAGAGAGAGAGAGAGAGAGAGAGAGATTGTGGATTTATTGTTTATAGTTTGGAAAGAACGGTGGGTTTTTTTTTTGTTTTTTTTTTTAAACATATTACTCACTTTAAAGTGTGATAAGCCTGTTTCTATAAAACAAAATCTTATTAATATTGTCAGTTTTTTCACCTTTAACCTATTGGGTTTCCTCTACATGGCACTAAATTTATTTTACACTTTGCAAGAAAACAAAGTGTCCCTATGCAGGAAATGAAGCAGTAAAATATTTAGATAGTTCATTAGCCTGACTTCTAAATGAACACACTCCAGGGTCCACAGTTCGATCCTGAGCTTGGGGTTCTGTCTCTGTGGAGTTTCCACGTGTCCACATGGATTTCCTCCACGTTCTCCGGAGTTTTTTTCCTCCCAAAAAAAAAAAACGAGTTACGGCGGAGACTTGGCGAACAACGAGAAGCATTGGAAGCTGAGTATACAGATAAGGAAACTGAAGGACTAAAGTGCCGCTGCATCCTCCTCTTTAGGTAGAGATGACGAGAGGGCTGAATCCCATTACACCACTATCAGCAGGTAGTTGAACAGCATTGTGGGTAATGTCGGTTTTACAAAGGGGGGAAAGCTTTTGCAATGTCATCATGTCTTCAAATTCAAACTGCAACCTATGGTTTTCCCCCCACACACATTTACTAATTATCCATCCATCCATCCATCTTCTACCGCTTACTCCTTCTTCAGGGTCACGGGAACCTGGAGCCTATCCCAGGGAGCATCGGGCACAAGGCGGGGTACACCCTGGACAGGGTGCCAGTCCATTGCAGGGCACAATCACATACACACTCACACACACACCCATTCATACACTACGGACACTTTAGACACGCCAATCAGCCTACCATGCATGTCTTTGGACTGGGGGAGGAAACCGGAGCACCCGGAGGAAACCCCCGCAGCACGGGGAGAACACGCAAACTCCGCACACACATGGCCCCGGCGGGAACCGAACCCCGGACGCGTGAGGCGAACGTGCTAACCACTAAGCCACCGTGCGCCCAATTTACTAATTATTTAACATTTAAAATCGCATTGTGCTTACATCATACTCGCATTTCAAATCATTTATATGTGTATCTGTAAGGGGAGCATGATTCGGAGCTTGAGGATAAATGCATTCATGAATTTAAAACCTTTAGAACCTTAATCGCACACCATTAAAACACACAAATAGAATTTACTCCTGGATTTGGTACTAATACAGTATTCGTAATGCTTTTCAGCGAAGCTCTTCTCACTCTGGATTCCTCCTTAATGGCCGTGTTATCAGTGATGCCTGCAGCGTGAAGCGTAATTGCAGTATAAATGTAAATTTCGGTGCTGTTCCACATTGTGCTGGAGGTCAAATATAGCTTAGCCGTAGCTGCGCCTATATGCTAATGCTCTTTTAAAAACTAATTAGCAAAGCCGTCGCTCTGTGAGGCGTGACAGGCGGTGCAGCGAGTGCAGCCTAGTCAACCATTAACGGCCTATTCAGTGGCGAGGCAGCCGAAACCTGCCATGATGCATGCACTTGTCGGTGTCTTAATGAACACGTCCCCCTAGATGAACCCAGTCCAACGGCTCAGGTATGGAGACAGATCATTCTTCAGAAATCCACACTAAACTCCCTTGTCTAATGTGCTGGACCCTCATCCTGTCTCTAGGGTTGCAGTTCAGATGAGCTCAGGTGTCTTCAGGCTGAATCGGGCTCATTAAAAGCACACCGAGGAAAGAACAAGGGCACGAGAGCCAGAGCGCCTCAGACAAGCAGAGGACGGATCGCGACACGTTGTTGTTTTGTGTCTGATTTCAAGGTTATAGTTAATTACAGGCATAAACCGCATGTATAGTGGCAGAATCAAATAGCTTCAGACTAAACTTTTCTTCCATAAAACTTATTGAAGGCCCTCTTTGGGTCAAGCTCCCCTCTCAGATGATCAAATCGGTTGATTACACAGATTATTTATCACGTTGGTTTTTTTTTAATACCATGCTGGAATATACAACTATTGTTGTTGTTGTTTGTTTGTTTTACCATTAAAGATATTAAACGAAACAAACACATGATATAAATACACTTCACGTGGGGATAATATCACGTCATGCATTTCTGCATTTTTTATACATTAATACGTTTCTAATCATGGAAATATATAAATATCGGAGTTAAAATTGTTGTTTTGTACCAAAATCGATAATAAGCTAATAACTGCTGATGCAATAGATGAAGAATGAGGACTAAACAGGTTTGTTTTGTTTTTTTTCCAGACGTTCTAGACTGCGTTTTATGCATTCATTCATCTTGAGAAAGTGTTTCATACCGTTATATGGTCACCGTGGAGACAGAGTCATTTCCGGGAACACTGGGCATTAGCCGAGAATCCACCCTGGATTTCATGCTAGTTTATTGCAGGACACCCTGCATACACACTTTCACACCTTGGGTGTGTATTTATGTTTGTCAGTCCACTTTCTGACATGTTTTTGGTAGGTGAGAAGAAACCAGAGAACCCAGAGGAAACCCACACTGACTAGGAGAGAACGTTTAAATGCCAGCGGTGACGTTTTACAACGTGAGTACATAGCCATGTCGCCGGAATCTGAATCATCGGTGTAACAATGTGTAGTGAGCCAGGGTCCTTACCAGTGCCCGACCTCGTGTACACGATATACTCTACTGATTCATCACTGATTGAGTCGCACCCACTGACAGTGTGAGGCATCAGTGCGACGCATTGTACTTTGGACTTAACTTATACAGTGTTTGTTGGGAAATTCACCATTTTTCAACTCAGAGTAAGAACAGTGTCGTGTCCGTTTAAAGTTTTATTGGAACTTTTTTTTAAATCACGTTTATGTTTAATGTTTGATTACCTTTTGTAGCCTTTTATTGGGCTATCTAATTATATATAGGCTATAACGGTTAGAGCTAGTCACATGACATGTCATGTGACTGTCACGGGGTTCTACTACCTGCTCCAGGCATCTAATTGGATGCTTTAGGTCATATGAGGCTTAAAGGTTGATTTGTCACAGGTGTTTAGTTTTTTTTTTCTTTCTTCCTTCCTTTCCCTCCCCCTTTGAATATTTGTTTGTATCCTAAAAGGTAGACCCATGTGCTTCTTTAGTCTTCCGATCTTTTTTTCCCCCCCACCTCTCTTCTTCCCAGTTGATCCCAAAGTAACAACAAATGATCACGATGAGCACCACTTGGGGTTGATGTCTTCAGCATCATGAGGAGTAACGAGTCTTGTGAGTTTGATGTTAAAAAGGACACACTGAGTCTGCTGGAGGCACACCGGCCTGTTAAAATTGGGATTATTTTGGTTCTGGGTGTTATGATCACTTTGGGGAACGTGGCTGTGGTGTCGGTGATTTACTCGGCGGTACCGGGATGGTCGCGGAACTCGCGATACTTCTTATTATCGTTAACCGGTGCGGACTCGGCGTTCGGTTTGATCGTCATGCCGCTGAACCTGTGCGTGAGCCTGGTGAAGGATTACAGCAGTGAACCCGACCCGTTCTGCCACGTCGTGGCCTTCGTTAACGCCACCGTTTACTCCACGTGCATGTACACGCTGGCCAGCATCAGCCTGGAGCGCTACGTGGCCGTGTTTTACCCGCTGCAGTACTCCACCATGCTGACCCGAAGGCGCTCCCTGATGCTCATCGGGTTCGCCTGGCTCTTCCCTCCGGTTCTGCTCGTGCCCATCACGTGCCCGGAGGGAATCATAGACGTGCACTTCTCCAGGGCGTCCCTCGTGTGCAATCCGTCCTACTCCAGCAACGTGACGTACTCTCTCACCCTCACCTGCTTCATCTTCTTCCCCTGCTCGGCCCTCATGACCTTCTGTAACCTCAGGCTTTGGGTCACCGCCAGGGCGCAGCGGAGGAAGTTGAGGAGATACGGATCCGGTCGATGGACCAGACCTGCCGTGGCTTCGCGCGTGCTCGTGCCTGTCATGACCGCCTACTACACGTGCTGGACCCCCTGCATGGTCATCATGATCTACACCGGTGGGTTTGTCTCGCTTATGCAATGCAATGCAACGCAACAGACTGAGCAGTTAATCTTGTGCATGTATGCATTATTGTTCTCAGGGTTGCCTACTCGTTTCAGGGGAAACTACCTAGTTAGTCTGATGCACGCTCTGAAAGGCGCTGGATGACGTCACGTACAATTTTGAATATTTATTTACTCCTCCAATCAGTGCGTTTACATGGACAACAATGATCTAACCTGATTAAGACAATACTTTGATTAAGAAACTAGCACGTCATACTTGAAGAATTAAGGCGTGTGGAGTATTCCTGTTTTAGTCGCGTTATCGACGTGCGTACACACCTTAATCGCACTATTAACGCCGTGTGGGAGTTTTCACCGCATTTCGCGACAGGACACGTACACACACGGCAGCGCTCAACCGTTTGACGGCAAATAAAAGAGCACGGCTGCGTCCTAAACCGCGTACTTACCTGCTATATAGTCGATGAAATACATGCATTTCTATATACCGTACAGTAGGTGAGTACGCGGTCTGGGACGCAGCCCACGGCTTCACGCGGTCATCTATTAGTGCGTACAGCACGACAGATAATTAACTGTACTTAAAGCTTTCGCGAAATTAAAAACGAAACACCCGAAACCGTATACGGTTCCATAACGAAGACGAACTGTATGTCGATACATGAAATTCTGGAGGGGACGGCGTGGCGCGGCGCGGGGACGTATTGACGTGTGATGTTAAATCGATCTACGTTCTATAACGTGTAAAAGGGAACACGAAAGGAGTATTCTAAAAGCGCCTCGTAAACACCTTAATCAGAATGTCACACGTCTTATTCAGAATAAAGGTCAATAATTAGATTATCGCTGTCCATGTGAACGTAGTCTATTTGAAGGTATTGTGGTCGGAATGACGGTGCTACACTTAACGTGAAACAGTGTCAGAAAAGAGAATAGTAACAGCGTGAAGGGCAGGAAGAAGAAAGTATTTCTGAAGAATTTAATCAGGTTTGGTCTTTGGTTTTACAACAGAAAATAGTAGATTATAACTTTTCTTTTTTTTTTTTTTCTTTAGGAAAGAGTATTTAATCACGGCACCACAAACTAATTACGTATTTACAAAGTAAAGTCAAATCAACTATTTACATCATTTCAAAATAATCAAACTGACCTTTATATATTTACAATAGTCAAACTATTTATATATTTACAATATAGTCAAACTATTTATATATTTACAATATAGTCAGACTAACTTTTTTTGTGTATTTACAAAATAATCAAACTAACCATTTCAAAAGTAGTCAAATTCACCATTGATGTTTTTACAAAATAGTCAAGTGAACCATGTTTTTTTTATTATTATTATTATTATTATTATTATTATTTCTTTTTATTGAAGTTAACAAGTCAAAAAAAATTGTCATGTTACACAGAAAAAAAAAAACAGAGTGAACTGGTCTGCCCTGAAGACTTCGTGACTTACAAAGCACTGACACTGGAGACTCACGACTCATAAACGTCCCTCACCATGTCCGTGATTACTCGTGGATTTAATTGGTTTACGTGGCACGTCTGCCATGCAAGCTCCTGCATATGAGCTGTTACGAAAGATAAAATAACGTATTCGAATGAATGCGTTAACGTAAACCTGATCTTGAGTCGGAACTACTGTCGAACCTGCTGAGAATTTAACATGAAAACAGTCAGATAGACTCGACACCACAGTATTCGTTTGTGTGGTCACTTCACATATCTTATTATTTTAAAATCCTTCACTAGTGGTGTTCAGAGTCCTGGATTACAGCTCCATGGCTACATCCTGATCAGATATAGTCTAGATTTGGCGAATTTTTTTTTTTTTGTGTGTTAAAAATCCAGTCTGGCTTAGTTCAGGAATTATTTATGTGTTCGGCCTGAGGCAATCTCAGTAGGCCGTGTGCTACAGGATTTTTCGTAGCACAAACATCTCTACTGTAACCTGCTAACACGTTCTTCCTGTCTTGACGTTTCTCAGCGATATCCGGCAGCGGGGTCCCAGAGTGGGTGGAATTTGTAGCCGTGTGGTTACCGACATCCAACGGCTTCCTCAACTGCATCTTTTACTTTTGGATTAACCAGAGCTTCAGGAGAAAATTCTACTCGGTTCTGCAGAGACCGTGTTTCGGACTTTGTCCCGACGCCGAACCCGGACACGACTCTGTGATCTCTACTTTAAATAACAACACCATGCACGAGAGGTCTTCTAGTGTGTCGTCCACGTGCGCTTTACTCACAGTTGCTGTCGAGACCTACATCTGAAAGGACGGAACCATGTGGACTGCAACAGCTGGGCTGTAAATGACTTTCTCTGAGCAAGAGCTGATAATGTTCCTGTGGATCACTGGTTCATTTTCAACCTCCATAGTCATACAGACTTTTAGTTTGTGGGCAAATTGTGCCTTTTTACATTCACTGCACTTCTGCACTGTAATTATTTCATTCCTGGTTGTTTGTGGGGGTTTTTTTTGTTGTTTTTTAAGATACACCACCTTTTTTTGTCTTTATCTTCTTTGCCTTCATCTTCTACTACTACTACTACTTCTTTTAAGCATTTCCTGTAATAAAAAAAAAATCTGTCTCTCTCGTTATCAGCATGGACTCCTTCCTGTTTGCAGTTTTCTTTTTTTCTTTTTTCTTTCTTTTACAAATGTCTTGTTTCCTTACAGTAATGCATATTGCCTGGAATTGCACCGCAATTATTTCCCCCCTCATTTTAATGTTCAGTCGACTGCATAATGAAAGTTGTGTTCTGTCAGATTTTATCAATATGTCAACAGCCGGCAGTACAGAAAGGTTAACCTTTATACAAAAGGAAAGTAATTAGGCACTTAACGTCATATAAAGGTCAGTACAGCTATGTCTGTTGGAAAGTCAGTTTTTTTTTTTTCTTTTCTTTTCTTTTCTTCCTTCATTTGGTAGAGGTCCATGTGCCCTTTATCGGCTCTCCTGTTTTACACACGTAGAAATGGAATTAAATTCAGGCTTGTGAATATGTAAAGGGTAAACATTATATTTTCTGGCACTTATTTATTTATTTTTTTTTTGTATACACTAATATCTTGTCTGTCGTAAAATTGTAATGTTTTATACTTGTATTAAAGAAGAAAAAGGAAACTTTTGGCATCAGCTTGTAATGGTGATGCCTTGTTTTGTTTTGTTAAAGGAAGACTAGAGGCCTGTCGATGTCTCTGTAACTAAGCAAGTTCTCAGATATTGATTAAAAAATTTAAAAAAATTGTAAAGCATTTTTGTAAATAACAAATTTTAGTGTTAATGTTTGTGCTGTAAAATAAAGCTTAAAAGCCCTTGTATTAGACTTGTTAGTATTTGTGTTTTTTTTGGGGGGGGGGGGGGGGTTTTGCATTTGGCATATTCTCATAGACGGTCACTGCTACCGTCGCACCTCACGTTTTTAAAAGGTTGTCTGTATAATTTACAAACTTCATTCCTGTCGAGCTGAGACCTGCGTTTGAAATAATTATAATTATTTTATTTATTTATGTATTTATTTATTTATTTTAGCCAGGCATTTCTGAGCTGTCTTGTATCTCCTCCTCGTGCTATCAGATCAGACATGGCATTGAGATGTTGCAGAGCTGACAGCCTGGTGCGAGCTGCCTGCGTGTCTGATGAAATCCCAGCACTCCTCTATCCACACCGCTAAGGAATGACGCGCGTGAGTGCTTGGATGTGTGAGCGACACCTCTGGAGATTTAAACCGGGTTTTTCTAAAAAAGAACCTGAGCAGAATAAAGGCTGCCAGAAACAGTTTTGATATGAGATGGGAGGCTAAAAATCTAATATCAATGACTCGACAACGACACTATTATGGTTGAGATTTACACAGCTGTAATATCTAAATGTGCCAGCATATTGATGATATGTGTGGGTTAATATTTTTCTCAAGTATCCAGAGCACGTCATCAGCGGTGACTGAGAGGGTGCATGTGAAATACTGTACAGTTGTAGACCTTTTAGAAGATAAGAGAAAAGAAAAGGCGATAGACTTAACACTAATCAAAGTACAAACTACACAAAATGACACATGATTGTAAGTTTAGTGGTTTTTTTATTGAATGAAAGTTATTAAACTTTCCTGTTTAGTGTATTTGGTAGTCTGAGCAACAGGAAGCCAGTAGAACATTACAGACCTGAATTATGCTGCTTGGCTACTCTTACTGTCTAGTTCATTAGGTACACCTGCGTATTCATGATGTCATCCAAACATGCAGATAGAGGTAGAGTTCATACAGAATGGTGCGAAAAACAAAAAACATCCTGTGTGCGGACGGTGTGCAGGCTGAAACACCTTGAGTCGAGGTGAGAGAGAATGACCAGACCGTTTAAAACTGACAGGAAGTCTATAGTAGCTCAAATAAGCACTTTATACAACCGTGGTGAGCAGAAAAGCATCTCGGAACACCCAACACATCAAAGCTTGAGGTGGATGAGCTGGAACAGCAGAAGACCATATCAGGTTCCACTCCTGCCACCCAAGAACAAGAATCTGAGGTTATCATGAGCACAGAATCAGCAAAACTGGACAGATAAAGTGAGATTATGTCCATGATAAAGATGCTGCCATATGATTGGCTGATTAAATAACTGCACGAACGTGCAGGAAGTGTTCCTAATAAAGTGGACCGAGACTGTATGTTTAAGCATGTGTGTATGTGGGTGTGTGTGATGTTTTCCTCGGTCTTATTATGCCATCAATGAGACCATGTGATGATAATGCATTGCTATAGTTTCATTAACACACCACTGACAGATATTAGATGTTAACCTCACATCTAATATCACCGCCAGCTGTCACTGATTTCCGAACGCAACATAATCAGGTGCCTTTTTTTCATCCCTGAAGATTTTCAGGAAGGCTGATGATGAATTCATCTCTCTCTCTTTTTTTTTTTTTTTTTTTGCTCTCCATAATGGAGGAACGAGGAAAGAGATAAAATCTCACAGTCTGAGCTAAATCCTATTACTTTGGTCATCTGAGACCGACCCCCTGGCCTCCTGGAAGGTCTACGGTATTCAGTATTAGTCACTGAGTTTCAGCTTAATGGTTGGAGAGATAGATCTTATGAGCGAAACAGATATTGGAGTGCTTTTTGCAGATTTCGCAGCGGTGAGAAGTGGTTACGCGGTGTTGCGAGAGATAACAGAGAGACAGCTGTTACGTCCAGTACACTGTTAGCGTGTTCACGTTTCGAAGAGCAGCTTTCGGAAATTCAGAAAAGTTTTCCAATGTATGCACGTTCATGCCTACAGTGTGCTAATGATAGCGGAAGAATTGTGTCATATAACAGTCACGTTTAAAGATGAAAAGGCTTGAGGTAAGACAATATACAGGTCGATATTTTCTATTTTTAGACATTCGCTGAAGCGATTCACGAAACTTTCCACGTTCATTCCTGTGTCTATTCAGAAGGACGTCAGATCTGGCTTATGTTAGATTGTATACTGGAAAATGACACAAAATACTTTCTCGACTAAACAATAAAGAAATGGTGTCAGTGACAGTGAAATAAATATATTCATCCTAACAATATCAAAAGAGTAGAGTTCTGGTTGTATTAAGTATGCAGATTTAATTAGATGAGAACCTTAATTTGCATAAATGTCCTTTTTTTTTTTAAACAATGATGTCTATTGTTTGTTTGTTTGTTTGTTTGTTTTTTTATTCTTCTATTTACATGTAGTGCCTTGCCATAATGGTATTCTGCAGTGGGTTTTTTTTTTTTTTTCCAGTTGGTTTCGTATTATTTTTTTGAATACCTATCTACACAATATACTTTGTTAAAGTGCTTTATACATGAATATTTACAACACTGGGGACATTCGAAATCCTGAAAGCTCAATTTGACAGCAAGCTAAAGAATAACAGAATGGAGACAATCATACTGAGTTTGCCCTCATCAACACAGACAATGCAATCACTAATAGCTTATTTTAATCCAGCATTGTGAATTTCTTGGTTCCTGATAAAACATTTTTTTTAAAAAAAATCCACCCAAATAGCATTTAAAATGGGTTTAGAAGAAGCTACATTATTTATGGATGATGGTATAGGAGCTACAGCTTGAATGGCGTGGTCGTTCAGCAGGGATCGATGCCGCCTCACGACTCCGGGGTTCTATTCCTCTTATACCACAACACATTTGCCATTACTGTTATTTTTCTTTTTATACTTACATTTAATAACGAGTTAGTTATTATAATGTGAAATGTCTGCCATACAAGTCCCTGTGAATAGGCTGTTACTATAAACACTATAATGTGTTATACTATAAACTATAACGCATTAATATTAACCTGGGCACTACTGTCAGAGTTACAGAAAATGAATCCAAACCTTCTGACCGATCACAATCAAGTATTCAACAGCATTGTGGTGTAATTTAGAATATGTTGAAGTGGATGCCAATAATTCTCTTTTCAGATCTCTCTCATAGTAATGCAAGGAACTAACGTGTTTTGTGGATGCTCCACAACGTTAAATGTTACAATAAACGGATGACGTGTCACTCGTTGATACGTTAAACGTTGTAATCGTTGGCAAATGGCTGTGGTATAAGAGTGATCAAACACTTTGGGGTGGTAACAGTGACTCTACTTCATCACACCATGCCATCGTTGATTATTTTCCTATAACGGCAGGACACGGAGTGTTTTAGTCCTTGCATAGTTCCTTGCATCGTATGCGTCCATTTTCACACATAGATTCAACTCAGTATGAGAAGCATTTTTAAGGCATTTATACGTATTAGGGATTGTTCTTGGTGTTGGGTGACAACGCCATACGCTCGACTCACACGTCTCAGAAAACCCGACACAGTTACCATATACACTAATATACAAATATTGCACATTAAGTGGAAATGGTAGGCTCTGTTGTAATTTACATTACTGTGGAGGTAGAAATAGCAGCTGGATGCAGAACGGGGTGCATTAAATGGAGTGGAACAATTGTGATTATATATATTAAAAAAAAAAAAATAGCAATGCTATATAGTTCGTAGAAACATTAAGGGCAGATTGCTTGTTACTCGCAGGTCAGCACTGTAGTGATTACTGAACGCCGCCTAGCCGGCCTGGTTAACAACAGAAATTGCCAATGAAACTATGAATATGATTCATATCATAATGATAGATATACTTATTATCTTCAAATATATACCGTTGATTGTTATATTGACCTATATCAGAGCCACGTTGGTGTGAGTTAAGCATCCAATATCTGTATTCACGTCCTCTATGCTTTATTGCGCAGTGAGATATCACAGTTTGTCCAGCATTTAGTACCATCACTAAAAACTCTCCTCTCATGTTTGCACACTTTACCATCATGCCCATTATCACAGCTTCATGCGAGTAACCTCACACTGAAACAAGAAAAACCTGTGGAAAGACAGAATGGAAGGAGAAATCGTCTTTCTGCCAGGTAACGAAACAGCAGATATTCTTCCAACTGACAAAATGATAGACATCTTAACAGGATGAATTATTAAGCATGGGCTGTTTTATACTACTGTGGCACTGCGTAGTGAGTTCCACTCTTGTAGAACGAACATAATGCAGCACTCCATATGGCACTGGGTGGAGAGAGAGTGCAAAATGGCCATCTAATTTCCTGTGTAAACATCCCCAGCTGTCTGCTCCAGGAAGACAGAGATGACTATCCTAGTCTGTGAAAAGGACCGTTGGAGGACGTACGATTCACAGCCCAGGCCATTTATGTAAGGAACATGAATTGGGAAATATTGTGTTTAATATGTTGACTTGCCCTAACCTCCATTCTCTATTCTGTTTTACTATCGTTAACGTGGTCGATTTGTTCTTATAAGGCACACGATTGGTGATTTTTCGTGCTTTATACATCCACTGATCGGTAATCGCTCAGGCTTTATACATTAATCTAATATTAAATTGTTAAATTTATGTTCACATTGAGGCATTTGCGTGATTTGTAATATTTGCATCATCTTTACATTAAGTTCTACTGCCATCTAGTGTACAACATTATACTGCAAAATCTCATCAGTTGTACATTACACATAGATACATTATATTACATGTAGGTTACATTATACATACATCTAAGAGATTCAATCATTCAGAGGACAAATGACTGATTATTGATAACTGAAATATTGGTTAAGACCAAAAAATGCACCAAGATGAATTATGTACATTCGGCACATAAAATGCATTACAGTATTATGGAAATTGGCTTTGCTATTTTATATTATACAGCATGAATATTCTGTATATACTGGTAAACCACTTAGTTAGAGGTACCCCTTTATGCGTTTAAAATAGATCTTAACTATGTAGAATATAGCAGAACATGTGTTAGTCAAAGACAAGGAGGGTGTTTATTGTACAAAAAAAAAAAATAGCATGCATGAATTGTAAGTAAAACTATTCTACTCCTAAGGAAAAACATGGAAGTTTGTTAAAGTATCAGTTAAGCTCAGCAACATTTTGGAATCTATCTATCTATCTATCTATCTATCTATCTATTCATTTATTCACTGACCTTCAGTGCTTTATCCCGGTCAAAGCCATGGTGACCCGGAGCCTATCCTGGGAGTACCAGGAGTGAGATGGGAATACACCCTTTGTTGGGAATTTGTTTATTTATGTATTTACGTGCTTGTTCATTTATTTATTTGTTTATTAGCATGCTTGTGTGTTTATTATTCAATCGGTCAGTTATGTGTTTTAGTTATTTGATTGGTCAGTTATGTGTTTATTTCATGGTTTGTTATGTATGTGTGTATTTATTTATTAACATGTTTGTGTTGTGTGGGGAGGGGGGGCATGGTGACTTAGTGGTTAGTATGTTTGCCTCGCACATCTCCCGATGCTTCGGGGGTTAACTCTGGGTATTATGGTTTCCTCCACCAGTCCAAAGACATGCACATTTCCAAATTGTCCATAGTGTGTGAATGTGCGTGTTTGTGCCCTGAGATGTGTTGGCACCCAGTCCAGGGTGTCCAGGGTGTCCCCCGCATTATGGCTCGAGTTCCCTTGTATAGGCTCCAGGCTCCCCGTAGGATAAGCAGTATAGATGGATGTTTGTATTGTTTCTTTTTTTTTTATAATTTTATTTATCTGTAATGTGTTTTTTTCACATGAAGTGCACCAGTGAAAAGCAAAAAAATTTTGAAAAGTACAGATCATATAGTTCTTTATTTTTTCTCATCAGGTCATGTTTTGGTTTATCCCACCCCATCAGTTTCTCGAGCTTTGTTAAATGTTGGGCGTGAATGTTAATCCACCCAAATCGGATAAGGACATTTGCATGAGTTTTTTGTTTTGTTTTGTTTTGTTTTTTACCACATAAGAACATTTTCATTTCCTGACTTCTGGGGTAAAGTCACTGTGTTGAAATAATATGCAGATTTTATCCAGGTTATATATTATTGTCTTGTTTGTCTCAGCATTAAACTTCTGTATCCTCAGGCAGTGAAGCACTCAGCCGCCGCATCATGATTCCTCCACAACAAATCACAGAAAAACTGAATATTTATGAAAAACAGTTGGAAGTGTTTCAGAGGCAGTAAAGAATCTCACATGGCGCTGCGGATTTATGTCTTGCATTGTGTGGAACTGGTTTGATGACATTTCTTTCCTTTTATTATACTTAAATAGAGCACGTCTGGTGTTTCCTTTGCTCTCAGTTAAATATCGTGTGTGAATGTTCCTCCTTCCTCTCCTTATTAGACGAGTGGGTGGTCTGTCTTTTATTGCAGGCGCTCTAAACCAAGCGTGAGGAGGACATAAAATTAGATTAGTGTCATCAAAAATGAAGACTTATGCTGGTAGGTGTGGCGGCCACCTGTGGGAGAATAGGACATTTACACAGCACTGAATGTAATCATGTTTGAAAGTTTGTTTAGTGGAAGAAAAATATGGTGTGATAAAGTTGTCACTATTTATTTCAATTTAACATCTTACTCCATGCTTGGTTGTAAGTCTGCATAAAAACTGCCACTATTTTTTTTTTTTCCACTATGACGCCATTGAATAAAGTAGGAACAGGGCTTTCTTTATATCATATATTTCTGTGAGATCAGACTTGGAGGATTTTGCACAAATAATGTGCATGTCACATGACTTTCTTGGTGTGTTGGGGTCTTTTTGCACCTCTGGAGTTAATGTCCGTCCATCCATCCATACTGCTAATCCTTCACAGGGTCACGGTGGAGTCTGGAGCCTATCCCAGGGAACCCAGGGCACAAGTCGGGGGACACCCTGAGGAGGAAACCCCCCCCCAGTCCAAAGACATGCATGGTAGGCTGATTGGCATGTCCAAAGTGTCCGTAGTGTATGAATGGGTGTGTGAATTTATATGTGATTGTGCCCTGCGATGGATTGGCACCCCATTCAGGGTGTACCCCGCCTTGTGCCCGATGTTCCCTGGGACAGGCTCCAGGTTCCCCATGACCCTGTAGGACAAGCGGTATTGAAAATGGATGGATGGATGGATGGATGGATTTTTAGCCTTCCTCAATACACTTTCAAATACATAACTCACGATTCACGCACATGAGCAGCTCAGATGTTAAGAATGAATGAATGAAGGAATACTGCCTCTGCCTACATTAAACAAAAAAACCTCACATAAGTCGGTTCTGAACATTTGCCTAAAGGAGTCGACTCAAGGAGTCGACTCATTCGCAAATGACACATCACTACTGGAAAATATGTCAGGTTTAGCTGCTGTTAAATAAATCACTGATACTAAAATCTGATACACTAACATTCACCTGTGAAAAACCTGAGCTAGTTTCCTAGCTGTTAACTACGGCCTGTAGTATGCAGGAGGACATGGGGACATTTTTAAATTTGTAAATTCAATTCAATTCCATTCAAATTGATTTGTATAGCGCTTTTTACAATAGACATTGTCCCAAAGCAGCTTTACAGAAATATCAACACGGTATACAGATATTAAAGGTGCGAATTTATCCCAACTGAGCAAGCCACTGAGTGGCGACGGTGGCAAGGAAAAACTCGCTAAGATGTTTTAAGAGGAAGAAACTTTGAGAGGAACCAGACTCAGAAGGGAACCCGTCCTCATCTGGGTAACAACAGATAATGTGAAAAAGTTCATTACTGACTTATATGAAGTCTGTATGGCCTTAGGAGCAGCCGTAGTCCCAGCAGTCTGGAATTGGAGAAGATTTGAGCTCCATCCAGAGGCAGAAAGGATCAGGATCTCTAGTATCTCCATAAAATCGTGTGTGGCTCGACAGAAGGAGAGAGGCAGAGAAAAGATTATTAGGACTGGGAATTAGTATAATAGAAAGTCTAGTCAGGGTAGGCTTGAGTAAACAAATACGTTTTAAGCCTAGACTTAAACACTGAGACTGTGTCTGAGTCCCGAACACTAATAGGAAGACTGTTCCATAACAGTGGGGCTCTATAAGCGAAAGCTCTTCCCCCTGCTGTAGCCTTCACTATTCGAGGTACCGTCAAATAGCCTGCATCTTTTGATCTAAGTAGGCGTGGCGGATCATAGAAAACCAAAAGGTCGCTTAGATACTGTGGCGCGAGACCGTTTAGTGCTTTATAGGCTAATAAAAGTATTTTATAGTTAATGTGGGATTCCACTGGGAGCCAATGCAGTATTGATAATATTGGTGTGATATGGTCGTATCTTCTGGTTCTAGTTAGGACTCTAGCAGCTGCATTCTGGACTAACTGGAGTTTGTTTATATGCCTACTGGCATTTTAATAAGGGAAAAGGTGTAAAGATGTTCCTAGGTCAAATTTTTGTTTTCCTTTTGTACACAGTTAACTACAGTTACATCATCCTGCCTTGAGTTTAAATCATTGAGGTTACAGGTTTTACTCATGAAGGATATCAGAATGATAGGACAGACTGAAGAGGAAGAAGATGTGCTGATGGACAGAATAGGAATATGAAGCGGAGAGAATAGGAAGGAAAACATAAAAAGGAGGATTTGCATTTACATTTGCATGAGCAAGGATAGAGCAGCGTTTCGAGTTTATCATGTCGTGCTTCCTTTTTTTGGCAAATATCGTATTTTTATTGTACGGCATAGGATTTTGAGTGTGTGTACACTGCAGTTATGTATATGTTCAAATCAACTAGGATAATACCGAATTGTGCAGAATGAGATGCCTCTCTAGGCCAGTCAGTCAGTGAAAATAGCGCTTCTTTCCGGGTCTACTCAGTGGTCTAGCACAGGGGTTCCCAAACTTTTCCAGGGCAAGGCCCCCCAAATGGCATTAACATTTGACCGAGGCCCCCCTTTTGCAAGATGTTTTTAAAACACATTAAAAATACAGACTTCTGAATATCCCTTTTTTCCCTTTTTTATTTATTTATTCATAATTACATCTTACATCTTTACATTACATTACATTAGGAATTGATTGTGTGTGTGTGTGTGTGTGGGGTTGTCTGAGAGTGAGAAAGAGAAAACATACTAGTGGGAGGGATGGGCACACCAAATTGTCGAGGCCCCCTGGGCACCCCCTGGGGGCCCCCAGTTTGAAAACCATTGGTCTAGCAAAACCATGTACTGTATATACTGCCATCTTCTGTCAAAGCTGTTAGTTTGGCTTCTTTAAAAAAAAAAAATTAAAAATAAGAAAAGAAAAAAAAAAAGATTGGACTTTGGTTGGGTAATTTTGCTATAATGCTGGTGGGTTGTTGATGATTAACAACCTGCAAAACCTACTGAGTCATGCTTGTTACTTTTGACTTATAGACATGTCTTCGCTTATCAGTCCACTTTACACGTCAAACACGCCTTCCTTATCTCTACATGCATAGACATACATTTATTACATAGAATATTTTTTTTTAGTTTTATGCTTCACACATAAAGTATACTGAAACTTATATATTCTTATAAAAACATACACTTAAGTACTTGATCATAAACAAATATGATAAGTCAACGTGTAGGTATATACAGTAGTTACTGACTCGAGATCATCAGTTGCTCTACACAGGGTATCAGTCTTGCTTTACCACGTCCATCAGTGTAAAAGGACCAACCAACATATTTAAAAATAAAAATAAAAATACAAATGTTTGAAACATTTTCAGTACAGTACTGATGAGGTACAAGTGTATTAAGTGCAGCAGCGTTGTTGCTGGCGTTTTAAACACTGTGTAAAACACTAAATGTGACCTTACTGATCACCTTGTTGGTGTTCAGTTAGAGACTAAAGCTCATTTCCACACTTTACCGCGCCAAGGGTGGTTTCCGATTGGCTGTTGGCTGTCTCAACCCGGTAGTGACCCTCAGGTGTTTAACTACAACAACACCACAGCTGTACCTGATACATTCATACCTATGGAAGAACATTTCTTCTTGCCAGGTAAAGAAGGAAAAAATAATCACTTAACATTATTTCCTAGTATGTTGTATGCAGTAGTACAGTGAGATTTTCACTTATTATCTCAACATGATAATACGATAGGACTATGCACTAGACTTATCAAGTGATTGGTCATAGTCATGTAGTCATAGATAATCTTATCTAATCTCAAAGTGGTTTAGCAGGATAACCTAATCAGCTACACCGTGTAGCCAAAAGTTTGTGGACACCTGACCAGCACATCCACATGTCCTTGTTGATCATCCCATTACAGATTTAGTCTCTCTTTGCTGTGATACTAGTCTCCACTTTTCTGGGAAGGCTTTCCACTAGATTTTGGTGCGTGGCTGTGGGGATTTGCTCATTCAGTCACATGAGCACATTGTCGAACCATGTCTTCATGGAGCTCGCATTCTGCATTGTTATGCATATAAAATACTCTGAATCGTGTCATTTTTTTCAGCATTCTGAGATAATGCTTCAGGATTTTGTCAGATACATCAAAATTTCGATCTGTTACACATTTGGTGACGATTTCTATTGTTAAGATAAAATGAACAGGCTCTGAATACAACGCGCATGCGCGCAAGCTCAAGGTGTTGGGAATAACACGTATTTGTAACCATATTTGTGCCCTCTGCTGTATTTTTTTTACGGTCTCGTGACCATCGCTTGTTTCTGATTGGCTACATTGGTTGGAGGAAAAAGTCGCTCATTGGCTATTTGAGAGGGGGGAGGGGCGGTGTATTGTGGCGTGACGTTCTGTTCGCTCATTGGTTCAGACTTCTGCACGAGCTGCCTCTCTGTGTGTCAGTTGAAGCTCAGTTGAGCTGAGTGGGTTAGCCGCGTAGCAACGTTAGTAGACGTCAGTTAGATATAAAAGTGACGGCTATCGGAACCGGAGCTAGCCCAGCCAGCTCAGCCTAGACCAGCTCAGCTCAGCTCAGCTAGCTAGCTAGCCAGCCAGCCAGCCAGCCAGCCAGCCAACATGGGGGAAGAAATAGAGAATCAGTCAGTGAACACAAGTTCGAAGACGGAGGATGAAAATCATCTACCTGCAGAGGATGGTGACGTGAAATGTTACACGCGCGAGGAGGTTCAAGCTCATAACATGAGCAAAGACACATGGCTGATTATCCACGATAAAGTTTACGACATTACGGGTTTCCTCGAAGAGGTGAGAGGAATTCACGTCAAAGTCTGCGGTTGGCCATATTTACTAGCTAGCACGCTAACAACACAAAGTCCTTCGCTTATAACGTTACTTTAAATGCTAACTGAACTCGTTAGCGGGCGCGCGACCAGGCCTCGCGCGCTACCTGCTCGACTAATAACGCCTTATGAACTATAGCTATAACTTATTACGACACTTCCTATAAAGGCCACATGTCTATTGACCTCATAACACGCTATAATGCCTTCAAAGGGCATTGTTATATTGATCTCTATATGAAAAGGCACTGCAGTTGATAGCAACGTTTATAATGCAGTACAACGAGAGTTCATAACACGCTATAACACCTCCAGTGCCTCAACCCCAGTTTCTTTAGTGCATTGTATTTAGTTGTAGAAAGTGTGGTTTTAAAAACTGAATTTTTTTTCTCATAAACGTTTCCTTTCTGACTAGGATTGTTATTGACCTTCATCTTCAGTCTTGTTATGTAACTCAGTATAATGACTTATAAATTGTATTTGTGAGTTTGCAAGTAGATTGAGACCTATTCTCAACATTTCATGCCTACATTTATTATCGAAATGTAATATAATTATTAGGTTTTCTTAGTCCTATGTATGTATGTATGTATATGAGTAACTGGAGTTAGTAAGTAAAATGAGAATGGTGTATAAAAATTGGTAGGGGTGTAGCGATACACCGGGTTCACGATACGATGTGTATCACAATATTTTATTTCCAAAACGTTACCAATTTTCAACTTTTTTTTGTCGTACGTCCAATTGAAAGAATTTACCGTTTTTCAAGATTTTAATTTCACCTTCTGTATGTACAGTAACAGTTGACTAGGTGTGTCGCTGAACAATAAAACTGAATTTTTAGCATGAAATAGCTGAAACCTAAGAGAGAACTTCTTAAAGCAGTAAAAGTGCAAAAAACCAACAACAACAAAACATTAAAGTAAATAGTGTTCTGTTCGAGTAAGTTTAACCCGTCACAAACAGCTTTTGGGTTTAGGTTACTTAAAGGTTTTTGCCAGGAAAATAGCAGATCATCATATTTGCAGGCAGAAGCTGGGATCTTTGTACATTTACAATATCCAATGCAGATGGAGGGCAGGAAGTGATTTTCGGCACAGGAAGTACCATCACAAACTCAGTGCCTATGTTTTGCATCATTTATGGTTGCTCAAGTCGATCAGCCCGAGAAACCGTGTACCAAAAGGGGAAAAATGCAAGAAATTGACTGAAAAACCGAGGACGTTGACCCAACCGCTAACAAAAAAAGTTCTACGCCTCCATACTTTTGTATGCATTCGTTTGTTTTCTGGAGTAGAAGGATGTCTGGAGGACAAGGTAGTTGCTTATATCTACCGCCTCGATGGCAGGCAAGTATTTCAATTCAGTCGAAAGTTCACTCCTCTTCATAACATAAGGATCACGTCCAACATGTGTTGTGAGTTTTTTTTTTTTCTTTCTGCTTATACCTTTCTCCTGTAATAGTGTCTCAACCAGTACAGCATGGACTTTCCTCCATCTCGTCCATTCTGCTTTTCACTTCCTGTTCTCCATCTGAATTTTGCTCCTCATCAGAATCATGTGACCACAAACAAGCTGTAGGATAAAACGGACTTCATTTCGTTAAAAAAAATCGTCATAAGTCTACGGTACGTCCTGTAATATTTTTATTTTTTTGCATCGTGATATATCGTACCACGATATATTGTTATACCTCTACTTATTGGCATAAAAATTCATAAAATGTTGTTAAAAAAAAAAAAGTAAAATGACAGGTGCAAAAAACAATAAAATGGTGTAAAAACATCAAGTAAAATGGCGTAAGAGCAACAAAATGGAACGGTGTGAAAAATCACTGTAATGAAAATGTCAAATTAAAATGGAGTAAGAACATCAAGTAAAATCGTCGGTAGAGCTGCTGACGAGCTTTATGGAGATGCTGATTTCCTTTGACGACGTGAAACGCACGTGATGCGACGCCGCCGACTTTAGCAGATACCCAGAGTCGACTCAAATCAACTTCTTCAGTTTACCGTTTGTCAGCTTTACCTTTCATACACATGACGACCTCACTCACCGTCCGACAGCGGCGTAATCAAGTGACGGCTGAAAAAAGTATGCGACCTCCAAGTCCTCTAAGGCAGGGGAATGTTTTACATGAAATACCTTCGAAGAAGATCAAACTTTCCAAAGCAGCGCTTGTGTAGCACGTACACACGACGCTGATGCACGAGCACAAACTTCTGTTTATAAGCACCGATAAGCGGTTGCTGGAACTATCGGATTTGATTGAGTCGAACGTCTTCATTTCGCAGCATCCGGGAGGTGAAGAAGTGCTCCTGGAGCAGGCAGGTGGGGATGCGACAGAGAGCTTCGAGGACGTCGGCCATTCCACGGACGCCAGAGAGATGCTCCAGCAGTACTACATCGGAGAGCTGCACGAGGTAGTGACCAAAATATATGCACTAATTTTATCACGTACTATTTTAGTCTATTTTTGTTTTGGTAGTTTATTCATGCATATCGATAGCATTTGATTAGACAGATTTTCCACTGTCCGTTTAGAATGGATTTAAACCGCACTGTTAGTTGGAGTGTAAAAGTGGATTGATTGTGATCTTTGCAGCGTGGTAATTGTCCTGTTTTTGTTGTAGGATGACCGAAAGAAAGCGTGTAAAAAGGTAAAGAAACACAGCACAGCGTCCACACGTTCTCAGCCCGATGTCTATCCTCTGTATTCTCCGCTACAGCCGGGGTAGGAAAGTGCTGGACTATATGTTCCAGCCCTGTGTAGTGGATGTGGGGTTCTCCGACATGACCTGCTAAATACAAACACTTCATTTGTTTTAGTTTCTTTATTTCTCAGAAACGTTGTTGTTGTTGTTGTTGTTGTTTTACGTGTCTGTCTTTCTTTCTCTAGGAAGTTTATATCACAACTTCGAAAGAGTCCAGGTGAGAGATCATCTTTCTCTCTCTCTCTCTCCCCCATTCGGTCTTTCTTTGTTTCTCGCTATATATCTCTCTCTCCCTCTCGCCCCCTCTCATTCTGTCTGTTTTTCTTTTTGTTTCTCGAGGTTCAGAGATTTTTCTCTCTGTGACTGACTCTGTCTCGCTCTCTCTCTTTCTTTCTGTCTCTCTGTTGCTAGAGTATCTGTTTGTCTCACAGACACTCTTTCCCTCACATCACTTTTTCACTAGCTCACACTCACTCGGTCTGTCTGTCCTTCATTATCACTTTCGGTCCATTTCTGTGTGTGTCCCTCTCTATCTTTGTCTGTCTCTTTTTCTGTTCTCTCACCCTTTCCATTTCTCTCTGTCTGTTTCTCGCTCTCTCATTTGGCCTGTCTCTTAGTTTCTCACTGCGTCTCTCTCTCGGTCTCTCTTTTCTGTCTCTTGCTCTTTCTCTCACCGTCTGTCTGTCGCTATCTCTTTCTTTGTCTGTCTATCGCTGTCTTACTCGAGCTCGGTCTTTTACACATTGTCTCGCTCTCTTTCCCTGTCTGTCTCTCACTTCCGTTCCCTTACCATCTCTCACATTCTTTCTTTCGCCGTTCTCTCGTCATGCTCTTTCTCCATCTGTTTCTGTCTCACTCTCTCGCACTCACTCACCATCTTTCTTTCTGTGTCTTGCTATTGCTTTCTGTCTTCTTTCATGACTGATCTCTCTCTCTCTGTCACACACTACACTGTTCTGGTCTCTTAATTGGTCTGCCTCTTGTGCTCTTTCTCTCACCTTCTCTCTCGCTATCTCTCTGTCTCCCAGGGCCTTTATCTCTCTCTCCCTCTCTATATTTCTGTCTTGCCATTGCTTTCTCTCTCTCTCTCACTCTCTCTCACACACACACTGTCTCCTGTTTTTCAGTTCGTGGAGCACCTGGCTGATTCCTGCCGTAGCGGTCGCTGTTGTAGGCTTCATGTATCGTTATTACATGTTGGAGCACAAATCATCTTGAGCACTACTCTGCAGCTCCTGGATTCCCGAAACCGTCTCAGCACTGCAGTTACCGGTACAAGGTTACACAGCAGTACCTGACAGTCTGGTTGGTTTTGGATCAGGATCCAGTCTAGTGCAACATTTGCTCTCTTTCATCCAGAGGCCTTGGACTCTCTCTCTCTCTCTCTCTCTCTCTCTCTCTCTCTCTCTCTCTCTCTCTCTCTCTCTCTCTCTCTCTCTCTCTCACACACACACTTACAACATGATGTCTGACCATCACTGCCCTTCTCATGCCAGTGAGTTTACCAGGAACACGAGGAATCACGGAATTTTTTTTAAAAATAAATAAAAATTTAGTTTCCTGTTTTTCTCTGTGCGTATGAGGAGGAGGAGGATTAGTGCAGGATGAGGTCAGTCCGTGCCTCGGTTTGGACCAGCTCCTTTTCAGACTCTCCGCTTTCATATGCAGTTCACATGCAGCACTGAATAGGAACGTGTGTGTGTGTGTGTGTCCGTCATTCTGTTCCTCACTTGTATCCTCTCTTTGCTCTGACTGAACATGGTGTGTTATGCCGAGGGATTTCAGGATTATAACTTATGAACATGTGACTATCCGATCTTTCCCAAGTCCCCGATTAAAGGTCGTCCTTGAACTACGTTAGTGTAATCGGGTCCGGTCGAAGGTTACGCAGTCGAACTAGATATCTAGATATGCATTCAGTAAAAAAAAAAAAAACAGACTTTACACTCAGCTTCCCTTAATAACTTGCATCATTACTGACGTTATTTAACCCACATATACCTTTTTGATAAATGCTTTTTATATCGTTATTGTTCCAGCACTGGTAGGGCTGTGTGACTACAGTAGTGTTGAGTGTGTCAGGTTCGTTTATTAAAAGCCAAACCAATACAAATGTGAAAAATAAATAAAATAAATAAATAAAATCCTATTATTTATGGTACATCTACAAGTTCAACATTCCAAACGAATCGCCGCAGTGCTTGTTTTATAATGCGCAGCTTTGAGTGAGTGTGCATTCTCTCTCCACGACAAAGACTCGATTTAAACAATTCTACACTAGAGGTGGGCGATACGGAGAAGAAGAAAAAAATCTGTAAAATCGTACTTAAATTTATGATACGTGATATGGATCTCGATATATAGGCAGGAGTTTCCCAAACAGAGTCTGCTTTTTTTTATTATTTTTTAAAATTAAATAATAAATTTAATGTCTACAAATTTGCACAAGGAGCAAGAAAATATTTTCATAAATTCTTACAATAAATAACAGTTTTGAATTCTATACAGCTGCCTTCGAATCACTTTTTGTAATTGTTTTAATAATAATAAAAAAAATTCACTGTGCGGTATCTCAAAACAGCTTCGTGACGATCGATCGTGATATCGGAGCTCTGAACATCAGCATTGAATTAATTTTATATATATATATATATATATATATATATATATATATATATATATATATATATATATATATATATATATATAATATGTAATTATTTATATATATATAAAATAATATGTAATTATTTATATATATATATATATAAAATAATATGTAATTATTTATATATATATATAAAATAATATATAATTATATATTATATATATTATATATATTATATATATATATAATATATATATTATATAATATATATATTATATATATATATATATATATATATAATTATATATTATATAATATATGTTATATATATATAATATATGTATTATATATTTTTTATATATATATATATATATATATATATATATATATATATATATATATATATATATATATATATCTCAGCACCTGAATATGCCATCACTGAAGAATATGAGCTTCTTAATGAACACCGGTGTGGCAAAATGTTAACTGGAAAAATTCTGACTTGAGGAATTTAGAAAGCAAGTTTTGATACGACAGAGAGTCGAATGAGAATTTTTATCCATCCCCTCCCGCAAAAACATATCACTTTCGTGTCTATAGAATCTTCATCTTGATCAACACCTCGTGTCCCAGCGCTTAATTAATGTCGCACTTTTTTGACTCGTATATAGAGTTCAGGAAGTAATTAACCTCTAGGAACATTTTTCTTCTCAACTGCAATGGCATGATGTATGAATTTGGTGTTTGTCTAAATATCAAATATTTCTAAGGTTTAAATGGATGGACTGAGTTAAGGCTGAAATGGTCTACCTGAATTAATAGTAAAATAAACAAGTATTCCAGTGTCCAAAAACTTTAACACGCAGGTCTAAAATATGTAAGACATTATTATTATTATTATTATTATTATTATTTTGTATTATAATATAATTTCTTAACTGTTGCATGATGCAAAGAGGGGGAAAAAAATCATCTTATCACAAAAACCCCACTAGTTTAAACAAACAAAAACAAATTTATAAAAATCTAAGGTGTTCAGTGGAGTCTGGCACAAAACAAACATTTCTACTTTAAATTTTTAATTATTATTATTATTCTATGTGGAACGTTCGTAGACTGAGAACGGCAAACGGTCTGGAGCGCTACAGAAATGTACGTTCATTTACAGGAAGTGATTAGGAGGTGGATTTTACAGCGTATCTCTTCCGAAAGTGGGTGTGGACTCTACATGAAAGGGTTGCTTATTTTCTAATGTATGTAGAAATGTAGTCATGGATGGCATCCGCGGTCAATGCAGGTGGATTTCATTGACGTTTTAAAAGTATACTTGCGTATATTAATGCTGAATGCTTATAGTTTATGAATGTTAATTAACTTGTTAAAAATAATTTACTGCACGTGTTATTTAAGGGAACCTTAATGTAAAGTGTCGCTCGTCATATTAATCAATAAACAGAGTGACAAAGTAAGCTGACGTGTCCGAGTTGAAACGTTAGCCGAAGAATGAACACCAGGATCACGATTATGAGGGTCCGGCCATGACTATGAACACGACCGTGTAAATTAGCATCATCAGATTAGTCCATTACATTCATAATTCAGCCTCATTAATGGATTCCTTTTTACTCAAAGGATGGAATGCAAGCGTTAATTATTAGGTTAGCTGAGTGGGTGTAATTGTTAAGGACTTAGCCAGGGTTAATGTTAGCAATGTTAATCCTTTCTTTTCTCTCAGTTCCCCCACACCCGGATGTCCTGTACATTCCAAAGGTCTACATTGTAAGGTGTGATGCAATGAACACTTTTAAAATATATATATATATATATATCTATTTTCTTTTGTTTTTATACATGCATCTGTTGAGAAACGGCTTGACGACGACGTAAACATTTTAATACTTTAAACTGTCGAGCTGTCCATAAAATCTATGCTCATGTGCTGAATATTCTATGCATTTCATTTGTTTGTTTTTTTTTTGTTTTTTTTTTTCCTTCTTTCTGCCCCACCCCCATTACAAAATCACTAGCACTTACAGCGTGTCGCTTCGACGCCTGATCACGTTCGGATCAAATCGCCGTGCTGTTCCGAGGGAACGTTTTTAAGTTCTATATGCACACAGACCTGCAGTTACGTTCCTGTTCCTGTTTTCTCCATATCCCATGTTCGATTCCTGATCTCCTGTGGTGGTTAAATGTTTAATCGTTGTGTAATTGTGTTACCTAGTTACACTTTCTGTTGTGATTGGGTATGTTTGCACCATGTGTGGTTTTTTTGTTTGTTTGTTTGTTTGTTTTTTTGTTTTTTTGGTTAATAAATTCAGTGAATTATATGTTGGGAGCGAAATGAATTATTTAACCAGTTTGTAATCACTGATGTAGTGTAAATTATGCTCGGATTATAGACTATTAAAAATACATTCCCACCCGATGTGGTGTGTGTGTGTGTTGCATGGTGGTAATAATAACAGTGCAGTAATGTTGTGCTGTTATAGGAAAAATATCAGTGATTATGTTCCTACGAGTGCACCCTGAAGTGTCTTGTTCCTCTGATATGAAAGTGAATCACAAGCGACTAAATTTTACTTATTAAAGAATGATTTTTATTTATTTCATTTTTTTTCATTTGTTTATAGTTATATTTAATGTTGTGGAATATCCTCCTCCTTTATACACCACAGTGCGGTTGAATGCTTGGATCTGATTGGTTAGACGGTGTTCTTTATTCCTGTATAACAGCATGACTCGGACGGTAGCTCTGGCTGGACTGACCCACCCTGCTGGAAAAAACCTGAGAATTTGTAATGGTTATAATGGGAATTGTCTTGGTTGTAATGGTCCCTGTGGGTCTCTACTGGTAACTTGTGTTATATTATGTCTAGTGGATACCATTAAGGACCGGTAATTGTTTGTAATGGTATTTGTAGTGGAGAAAGAAATTCAGAAATTCTAATGGGTTTTTTTTTTGTTTGTTTGTTTTTTTTTTTTCCAGCAGGGATGAACGATTTATATCTAAGATGTTGTGGTTTCTATAGAAACGGCTCATTGAGAGGGACGTGTACGGCAGATGCTCAACGTGATCGATGTACACGGATTTTAAACATGATGTTTAATGAAGTAAAACGTGTAATCGTTGATGTGGTAAAGTTTTATTGCTTACGGAAGGAGTCAGGGTCAGAAAACGTAGTTTCAGCTTTACCTCCTAGATGTTATAAAGCACTGACACCAGAGACTCCTTCCTTAAACGTTAAATAAACCCTTTTACCTTACAGAAAACTCGTAACCATATCCACAATTACGCGCTTTACGCTTTACATGCGGTTATATGGAGCGTCTGTGCGAATGTCATTACCGTCGAAGTGAAAACGCGTTCGAACGAGCGAATCAGCAGAAAACCTATCAACGCCTTCTGACCAATCAGAATCGATGTAACGGTCCTGTTCGCTTTCTGTTTGATCATTTTACCTGATCTCTAAAATATTATAATAGATTTAGACAAGAACTGAAAGAGGAGTGATGGACACATCTTTATAATTGTAAAGGGTTTGTTTTATAAGTTTTTGCTCGGACTTAAGTCGTCATTTAACATATATCCACGTAATCTAAATGAAATACTTCATTGGGATGTTGCAGGATTTGAACCCGTCATCAAATCACTCTGAAAACGTCAAATACCTTAAACACAGACAATATTAAATATATATATATATATAGTGGTTCTTGATATTTTAATAATTAATTAATTAGTTCAATTCATTCAATTAGAGCTTTTCCTCACTCTGTGTGCTGTTGTTTCCCCTGTGTTTAGTTTTTAGTTCCAGCTGTGGATGAGTCTGATTAAAATCAGTGCCATCATCATCATCTTATTGCATGGAAGAGATGATCATCTGATCTTTACATCTTATTTGACCACAACGAGTGGTTTGTAAGTATCCTGGATTAATATTTAATGTTAAATTAATTACTCTCAGGTTTCTTTGTGTCTGATATTCAAGCTATATATATATATGGAAGTTAACGCCGCTTAGTTTCAGACCCGGAAGAGTGGAAATTCAAGACGTGTTTATGGAAAAAAAAAAATAAAAAGAGTTGCTATTCTGCTGTAAGCGTAATGCAGACTCAACTCGGACTCTGGTCCTAAATTTGCTCATGCACATTTCATGTTTTTATTTTTATCGTGCACTTAATTACAGCGTGAATGTTAATAATAATAATAATAAAAGCAAGGATACTTGGCATAGAAATTTGTGTGGAGGGGGGATAATAATAACTCGGTAATAAAGAAGATGAAAAAGAAAAAGGAGGATGAAGTGAGTGTATTTTATTACATGAAATAACATTAGCCTGCTGCCGATGGAGAAATTTATTCATTAAAGCTCAATGAGTTAAGTACGAAAATGTACGAATGTCATATTGTACATTTTTATTTGGCAGCTGAAGTTTACACATGCCTTGCAGAATCTGCTAAATGTTAATAATTAACGATTATTGAAAATTGCATTGAAAATGGAAAGAATGTGCAGGACCTGGAGGATTTTTCTGAAGAACAGCGGACGGTTTATCTGTTCAGGACAAACAAGGGCCTCATGAAGAACTCTCGCAAAACATAAACACATTGATCGTCGATCCTCCAGGTAACGAGACGTGGTATTAAGAATCGAGCGTGTGTAAACTATTCAACTGGTTCATTTGTGTAAATTCAGTTATTATTCATATCGTCTTGTGGACTATATGTAAACATCTGTTATGTGAAATAGCTTCTTCAGGGCAGGACTAAATAAAAATAATTAAAAAAAACACACACACAATGCAGTTTTTATGATCACCATTTTTTAATTTGATTTTAATGAACATTTAGGTGTATGTAAACTTGTGACCGTAACTGTATAATTCTATATATGTTTTTGGTTTGTAAGATAAGATAATACTTTATTAATCCCCAGATGGAGAAATTAGGGTGTCACAACAGCAGCAAGACAGGTGAAGGAAAAAGAGAGTAAGGAGAACAATACAGGGATATATAAAGAGTAGGTACAAGATGTATAAATATATGTATAGACATAAGCGCAAACTATATATGAATGAATATATATATAATATATATGAATATATATATATATATATATATATATATATATATATATATATATATATATATATATATATATATATGAATATATATTCATATATATATATGAATATATATTCATATATATACTCATATATATATATATACTCATATATATATATATATATATATATGAATATATATATATATATATATATATTCATATATATATATATATATATATATATTCATATATATATATATATATATGAATATATATATATATATATATATATATATGAATATATATTCATATATATATATATATATGAGTATATATATATATATGAGTATATATATGAATATATATTCATATATATATATATATATATATATGAATATATATATGAATATATATTCATATATATATATATATATATATATATATATATGAATATATATTCATATATATACTCATATATATATATATACTCATATATATATATATATATATGAATATATATATATATATATATATATATATATATGAATATATATATATATATATATATGAATATATATATATATATGAATATATATATATGAATATATATTCATATATATATATATATATATATGTGTATATATATATATATATATATATATATATATATATATATATATATATATATATATGAATATATATATATATATATATATATATACAGTGAGGGAAAAAAGTATTTGATCCCCTGCTGATTTTGTATGTTTACCCACTGACAAAGAAATGATCAGTCTATAACTTTAATGGTAGATTTATTTGAACAGTGAGAGACAGAATAACAACAAAAAAATCCAGAAAAACGCACATCAAAAATGTTATAAATTGATTTGCATTTTAATGAGGGAAATAAGTATTTGACCCCTCTGCAAAACATGACTTAGTACTTGGTTTAAAAACCCTTGTTGGCAATCACAGAGGTCAGACGTTTCTTGTAGTTGGCCACCAGGTTTGCACACATCTCAGGAGGGATTTTGTCCCACTCCTCTTTGCAGATCTTCTCCAAATCATTAAGGTTTCGAGGCTGACGTTTGGCAACTCGAACCTTCAGCTCTCTCCACAGATTTTCTATGGGATTAAGGTCTGGAGACTGCCTAGGTCACTCCAGGACCTTAATGTGCTTCTTCTTGAGCCACTCCTTTGTTGCCTTGGCCATGTGTTTTGGGTCATTGTCATGCTGGAATATCCATCCACGACCCATTTTCAATGCCCTGTCTGAGGGAAGGAGGTTTTCACCCAAGATTTGACGGTACATGGCCCCGTCCATCGTCCCTTTGATGCGGTGAAGTTGTCCTGTCCCCTTAGCAGAAAAAAAACCCCAAAGCATAATGTTTCCACCTCCATGTTTGACGGTGGGGATGGTGTTCCAGGGGTCATAGGCAGCATTCCTCCTCCTCCAAACACGGCGAGTTGAGTTGATGCCAAAGAGCTCCATTTTGGTCTCATCTGACCTCAACGCTTTCACCCAGTTGTCCTCAGAATCATTCAGATGTTCATTGGCAAACTTCAGACGGGGATGTATATGTGTTTTCTTGAGCAGCGGACCTTGCGCGCGCTGCAGGATTTCAGTCCTTCACGGCGTAGTGTGTTACCAATTGTTTTCTTGGTGACTATGGTCCCAGCTGCCTTGAGATCATTGACAAGATCCTCCCGTGTAGTTCTGGGCTGATTCCTCACTGTTCTCATGATCAATGCAACTCCACGAGGTGAGATCTTGCATGGAGCCCCAGGCCGAGGGAGATTGACAGTTCTTTTGTGCTTCTTCCATTTGCGAATAATCGCACCAACTGTTGTCCCCTTCTCACCAAGCTGCTTGGCAATGGTCTTGTAGCCCATTCCAGACTTGTGTAGGTCTACAGTCTTGTCCCTGACATCCTTGGAGAGCTCTTTGGTCTTGGCCATGGTGGAGAGTTTGGAATATGACTGATTGATTGCTTCTGTGGACAGGTGTCTTTTATACAGGTAACAAACTGATATTAGGAGCACTCCCTTTAAGAGTGTGCTCCTAATCTCAGCTCGTTACCTGTATAAAAGACACCTGGGAGCCAGAAATCTTTCTGATTGAGAGGGGGTCAAATACTTTTTTCCCTCATTAAAATGCAAATTAATTTATAAAATTTTTGACATGCGTTTTTCTGGATTTTTTTGTTGTTATTCTGTCTCTCACTGTTCAAATACAACTACCATTAAAATTATAGACTGATCATTTCTTTGTCAGTGGGCAAACGTACAAAATCAGCAGGGGATCAAATACTTTTTTCCCTCACTGTATATATATATATATATATATATATATATATATATATATATATATATATATATATATATATATATATATGAATATATATGAATATGAGCAGTATATACAACAAACAACAATGTACAGTCCCACTATACAAATAGCCCAAGTACATATCGCATATATAGATATTGCATGCACAATACTATATACATATTGTAGCTGTACGGTATAGTCAGTGTAGACATATAACAATAACTATGATGTGATGTGTAAGTGGTGAAAATAGTACAATATGGTACTCATATTACAGCAATGTAGCAGCATATATGTAGTGTAGTAAAGTAAGGTCAAGGGATGGGGTTGCTACGTGTTGTACAGTCTGATGGCTGTCGGCACAAAGGAACACCTGAAAGCGTTCCGTCTTGCACCTTGGGGAGATGAGCCTGTGGCTGAAGGTGCTCTCCATCTGCCGGAGCTCAGCATACAATGGGTGAGAGGGGTTTCCCAGAATGGACCTGATTTTATTTCTCATTCTCTTCTCCTCCACTGTCTCCAGATTGTCCAGTTTAAGACCAACAACAGAGCTGGCCTTCTTCACTAACTTGTTGAGTTTGTCAGTTTGTCAGCGTTAATTCCACCTCCCCAGCATGTCGCAGCAACGAACAGGGCACTGGCTACTACAGACTGATAGAACATCTGCAGTAGCTTGCTGCTCACGTCAAAGGACCTGAGCCTCCTTAGAAAAAAACAGTCCGCTCTGTCCCTTCCCGTAGAGAGCTTCAGTGTTTTCCGACCAGGCCACGTTGCTGTTAATGTGCACTCCTAGGAACCTGTACAAGTCCACTGTCGTTATTTTCTCCCCCCTGGACGGTAATAGGTGTTGGAGGATTTCTGTTTCGGCAGAAGTCCACTATGAGCTCTTTAGTCTTGCTGAAGTTGGTTATCCTCAGACCCTCTGACGAAGCTCTCCACTACGCCTCTGTGTAACAAAGTACATTAACGTGTGTATTAACTGAGACGTCCTGAAATACATAAATAACTAAATACCAGCAGTAAATTATAATTATTCCATTCATGACTAGAAATATGAGCAGAATAAATCCCAGCATTCAGATTCAGTTATGGGTTTATTTTTATTTCATACACGGGATTAAAATGTATTAATGATCTATTTATTGTTATTTAAACCCTGTAAATCGTCTTAGTTAAGACATAATGTTTAGCTAATTTCATATATATATATATATATATATATATATATATATATGTGTGTGTGTGTGTGTGTGTGTGTGTGTGTGTGTGTGTATATATATATATATATATATATATATATATATATATATATATATATATATATATATATATATATATATAAATAAATACATTAAATAATCTCAGCTAGCACTTTCATGATTTTATGAAAATATTTAGTCATTGATGTTGAATTTTAAAACGTCGTGAAATGAATTAAATATGTTTTATTTCATGTATTATTTTTTTTTATTCAAAGTTGATTAGCAGCTGCTCTTCTACACCTAGTTTGTCGTTTGTTCGCTTCCAATAAAGTTTTGTCAAAGCGGAACCGCAGCGTTGCATTGTGGGGCGGTAATGGCGTCCTCCTGTGCGTGATGTTGACGCATTTAGCTTTGTGTTTTCAAGTAATTGTCTTTATTTTTATAATCTGATCGCAGTGATGTGTTCAACACTAACGTAGGGGCCTCGGTGAGAGTGGAAGTGAACAGGTAAACACTCGGGTTTTGGTTTTCTGTGCTCTGTTAGCATGTAGCTTTGTGTTTTCGGTTAGCATGTTAGCTCATAGCTACGTTCATATACGTCCATTAGCTTTGTGACGATTAGCATTCAGCTGTGTGTGTGTGTGTGTGTGTGTGTGTGTGTGTGTGTGTGTGTGTGTGTGTGAGAGAGAGAGTGTGAAATTAGCAGTGTTTAATACGTACCCTTTATAAATGTTTGTATTTTTGGTTAAAGTTGTTTTTACGGCACTGAATAATGAGCGTATGATCACTTTGTTGTGAATGAATTACAGTAATAATAATTTTCGGGTATTCTTTTTTTTTAAATTATTAATACTAATAAAATAATTTTTAGCTTCAGTTAGAAATGTTTTGTCTTCACGTATGCAAGACTTTAATAAACCTTTGTTGCTCTTAAAATTAAAACCACAATCATTAACATGACTTGCTAAAAACATTAATCACGCATAAAAAGCGCCTTGGTGTGACGTGTAAGGAATAAAACACTCCGTGTCATGCTGTTATAGGAAAATAATCACCGATGAAGTGGGCGGAGTTAACGCTATTACCCGGAAGTTGATTATTTTCCTAAAACGGCACGATTCGAGGTATTTCATTCCGCTTACACCACATCATTTTGCCAATGATTACCGTTTATTATTAACTTAATAATGACCTCGACCCCCAACCATCAGTTTATAGTTGTTTAATCTTCTGGATCATCCACGAAGAAAGTTCTTGCTTGCGTTAAAGCAGCTATAAACAGTCATCTCATGTTAATAAGATGAAAAACTCTGTCCTGAAGATATCGGAGAAGTTCCAGCTTTACCGCTGACTGTTACAGAAGCGCTGGCACTGGAGACGCCTTGCGTACACGTTAACTGATTGATTCCTTACAGGAAACCTCACCATGTCAACATGCATTTTTAATGCGTTTATTATTAATGAAAGGTCCTCTGTACAAGGTCCAAGTCTCTGTGAATGAGCTGTTACCATAGAAACGATAACATTAGAAGGAGTGTGTTAATATACTACTGTTAGAGAAAATTAATCGACACCTTCCAACCAATCAGAATCAAGATTTCAAGAGTGGCATGGTATCATAAAAGTGTCTGTCTCTGTGTCTGTCTTTAAGACTGTATTTTATTTTGTGGAATTTTCAAGATCGCCCTGCAGGATCACAGCCTCTCCGGTGATATGGAGGACGACGCGTCCCTGCACAGGTTAGAGGGCAGCGGGCCGGACTCTCAGGTCGGAGGACTGATCGTGAAGAAGAAAAGCGCTTCGGCGGAGCAGCACGTGTTCCGAGTGCCGGCCCCTCGCACCTCCCTGCTCGGGCTGGATCTTCTCGCTGCTCAGAAACGCAAAGAGAGGGAAGGGAAGGAGCAGCTGAACTTGGACCTCGATGACCGAACAGCGAAAAAATCCAAGGTGTCGTCTTACAGGGACTGGGAGGAGAGCAAAAGTGACTCGGGGTCTGATGATGATGATGATGATGAGGAGGAGGAGGATGATGATGAGGAGGAGGAGGATGATGAAGACAAGAGGAACGGGAAGAAGGAGAGGTGAGTCATTTACCACACACTGTTTCTCGCAGTTCAGTCGAAAATGGAAAGTATAGTATCTCACAAAAGTGAGTACACCCCTCACATTTTTGTAAATATTTGATTATATCTTTTCATGTGACGGCACTGAAGAAATGACACTTTACTACAATGTAAAGTAGTGAGTGTACAGCTTGTGTAACAGTGTAAATTTGCTGTCCCCTCAAAATAACTCAACACACAGCCATTAATGTCTAAACTGCTGGCAACAAAAGTGAGTACACCCCTAAGTGAAAATGTCCAAATTGGGCCCAAAGTGTCAATATCTTGTGTGGCCACCATTATTTTCCCACACTGCCTTAACCCTCTTGGGCATGGAGTTCACCAGAGCTTCACAGGTTGCCACTGGAGTCCTCTTCCACTCCTCCATGACGACATCACGGAGCTGGTGGATGTTAGAGACCTTGTGCTCCTCCACCTTCCGTTTGAGGATGCCCCACAGATGCTCAATAGGGTTTAGGTCTGGAGACATGCTCGGCCAGTCCATCACCTTCACCCTCAGCTTCTTTAGCAAGGCAGTGGTTGTCTTGGAGGTGTGTTTGGGGTCGTTATCGTGCTGGAATACTGCCCTGCGGCCCAGTCTCCGAAGGGAGGGGATCGCGCTCTGCTTCAGTATGTCACAGTACATGTTGGCATTCATGGTTCCTTCAATGAACTGTAGCTCTCCAGTGCCGGCAGCACTCATCCAGCCCCAGACCATGACACTCTCACCACCATGCTTGACTGTAGGCAAGACACACTTGTCTTTGTACTCCTCACCTCGTTGCCGCCACACACGCTTGACACCATCTGAACCAAATAAGTTTATCTTGGTCTCATCAGAGCACAGGACATGGTTCCAGTAATCCATGTCCTCAGTCTGCTTGTCTTCAGCAAACTGTTTGCGGGCTTTCTTGCGCATCATCTTTAGAAGAGGCTTCCTTCTGGGACGACAGCCATGCAGACCAATTTGATGCAGTGTGCGGCATATGGTCCGAGCACTGACAGGCTGACCCCCCACCCCTTCAACCTCTGCAGCAATGCTGGCAGCACTCATACGTCTATTTCCCAAAGACAACCTCTGGATATGACGCTGAGCACGTGCACTCAACTTCTTTGGTCGACCATGGCGAGGCCTGTTCTGAGTGGAACCTGTCCTGTTAAACCGCTGTATGGTCTTGGCCACCGTGCTGCAGCTCAGTGTCAGGGTCTTGGCAGTCTTCTTATAGCCTAGGCCATCTTTATGTAGAGCAACAAATCTTTTTTTCAGATCCTCAGGGAATTCTTTGCCATGAGGTGCCATGTTGAACTTCCAGTGACCAGTATGAGGGAGTGTGAGAGCGATGACACCAAATTTAACACACCTGCTCCCCATTCACACCTGAGACCTTGTAACACTAACAAGTCACATGACGACGGGGAGGGAAAATGGCTAATTGGGCCCAATTTGGACATTTTCACATAGGGGTGTACTCACTTTTATTGCCAGCGATTTAGACATTAATGGCTGTGTGTTGTTATTTTGAGGGGACAGCAAATTTACACTGTTACACAAGCTGTACACTCACTACTTTACATTGTAGTAAAGTGTCATTTCTTCAGTGCTGTCACATGAAAAGATATCATCAAATATTTACAAAAATGTGAGGGGTGTACTCACTTTTGTGAGATACTGTATAACTGTATGGTGATGTTGTGGTACAGCAGGCATTACCGTACGTCAGGGGCAGAAACTCCCTCAAACCCCGGCGGCGTTAGTGAAGAATTCCGCAGGAAGCATCAGCAGCGGGAGAGAGACCGGCGAGAGCACGGAGTTTACGCCTCGTCTAAGGAGGACAAAAACAGAGACAAAGACCGAGAGAGATCCAGAGACAGAAACCGGGAGAGGGACCGAGAGCGGAAAAGTGATCGAGGTGAGTACCACGTCTTTCTTTTCTTCCTTTCTCTCCCTCCATTGCTTTCTCTGTTTCTCCCTCCCTCCCTCCCTCTTTTTCTCCCTTTCTCACTTTCCCAGCCCCTCTCCCTCCATACCTACCTTCCTCTACACTCCTCTCTCTGCCCCTCTCCTTCTTTCTTCCTTCCTCTCCCCCCCCTCCCTCTCTTTCTTCCTCACTCCCTCCCCCTTTCCCTCTCTTCTTTCCTTCCTGTCCCACCACCATCTCTTTCTTCCTTCCCCTCTCTCTCTTTCTTCCCCTCTCCCCATCCCTCCCTCCTTTTCTCCCTTTCTCACTCTCTCGCTCCCCTTCTACCTCCATACCCCCTTCCTTTACACTCCTCTTCTGCTCTCCCTCTCTCGTCCACCCTTCCTCACTCTCTCTGCTTCTCCCTTCCTCTGTTCCTCTCTCTCTCTCTCTCTCTCTCTCTCTCTCTCTCGTTTCATGTTGTTTTGTTGTTGGTGCAGATGAACGGGACCGCGGTCGGGGGTCCAGCAGCAGCCGCTCGGAGCACTCGGACGGCAGCGTGAGGAGCGAGCGCTCGCAAAGAGACGGCTGGTCTGAGCGCATCAGCCGCGGGAGTCGCAGGGACGAACCTCAAACTCCCCGCAATCGGCCCAGAGGTCAGCGAGTCACTCCGACTGCTTCTTCTAAACATAATCGGATGAGGTGTTTCCGATAACGGCGTTCCAGCGTTTGAGGAATAATCCAGAAAATTCAAATGATTGTGTGCAGTTATTAGCGTGCTGTTTATTTTTGAGTAGACTCAGCCGTGTTTGAATGTATTCATCTTTCATGACTCTCCACAACCCGAGTTATTCATTGTCGTGTCGTACGCAGACGCTCCGACACCGTCTGCCTCCAGCTGGGACGAAGACGACAGTGGCTACTCTAGCTCACGCCGTTCCCACTGGGAGAGCCCGTCTCCGGCCCCCTCGCACCGCGAGACCGATCGCTCGGAGCGCAGCTCTCGCTCAGGCCGCGACAGCGAGAGGAGAGAGAAGTGAGCGTTGTAGAAATCATGACATTATCGAAGAGTAAAAATGGATGTTAATTTTTTGGTTAACATGTCGTGTCGATTGATTGCGTGTCGTGTTTTTGTTTCTAAGGTCAACGCGAGTTCGTTATCCGGAGGACACGCCTCTTCCCACGCCGTCATACAAATACAACGAGTGGGCCAATGACAGGAAGCATCTTGGCTCCACGCCTCGTCTGTCCAGAGGGAAAGGTGTGTGTGTGTGTGTGTGTGTGTGTGTGTGTGTGTGTGTGATGGGGTGGTGTGATGAAATGGAGTTACTGTTACCACCATGACGTTGATTACTTTACTATAACAGCGCGTCCTGAAGTGTTTCATTCCGCTCGTACCACAGCCGAAGAGAATTTCTTTTCGTCACAGATTGTCGCATCGTATTTAAAAAAAAAATGTATTTAGTTGTATTTACATTTAATGTTGCGGAATAAATAATAAGTGGTATAAATAAATAAGTAAGTAAGTGAAGGTAGATTTAAGGATGGGTTAGACGGAGTGTTTAATTGTACCTCTGTGTGCCGTAGGTAAAAAGGAGGGCGGCGAGGACGGCATCAGTTTCGATAACGAAGACGAGAAGGAGCAGTGGGAAGAAGACCAGAAGGTCGGTGTGCGCCCCTGATTCCGTTCCCCTTTAAACTGTAATCGTAGTCCATCGTTTGTATACGAAGCCTTTTTAAACTTGTCCACAGCAAGCAGACAGAGACTGGTACATGATGGACGAGGGCTACGACGAATTCCACAACCCTCTGACTTCCAGCTCGGACGAGTACGTGAAGAAGAGAGAGCAGATTTTGCAGAAGCAGACGCAGAAACGCATTTCTGCACAGAGACGGCAGATCAACGAGGTACACTTTAACGAGCTTCTCTCAAAAGTCTCGGTCTCGGTTCTGTACTGCTGCTGTAATCGTAAGGACCGGTCCTGCGCTCATCCCGGGACTCCTTATACCGCAGTCCGTTCGACTCGGAGCTCCGATCTAAACACGTTCTCTAAACACGAGCAAGGTCGATCATGTTTGTATGGCTGGTCTCTGAATTTTATCCAGCTCTATCCGTCTCTCTATCTATCTCTCTCTCTCTCTCTCTATCTATCTCTCTCTCTATCCATCTCTATCTATCTATCTGTCTTTGTCTATCTATCTCTCTATCCATCTCTCTATGTCTTTGTCTATCCATCTCTCTCTCTGTCCATCTCTCTATCTATCTGTCTTTGTCTATCTACCTCTCTATCTAACTCTCTCTCTATCCATCTCTCTATCTATCTATCTCTCTTTGTCTATCTATCTCTCTTTCTCTATCCATCTCTCTATCCATCTCTGTCTTTGTCTATCTCTCTATCTATCTCTCTCTCTATCCATCTCTCTATCTATCTCTCTCTATTCATCTATCTATCTATCTATCTATCTATCTATCTGTCTTTGTCTGTCTACCTCTCTATCCAACTCTCTCTCTATCCATCTCTCTATCTGTCTTTGTCTATCTACCTCTCTATCTATCTCTCTCTCTAGCCATCTCTCTATCTATCTATCTATCTGTCTTTATCTATCTCTCTATCTATCTACCTCTCTATCTATCTCTCTCTCTATCCATCTCTCTATCTGTCTTTGTCTATCTACCTCTCTATCTAACTCTCTCTCTATCCATCTCTCTATCTATCTATCTATCTGTCTTTGTCTATCTACCTCTCTATCACCCTGTATCTATCTATCAACCTCTCTATCTGCCTATCTATATCCCTCTCTTTATATCTGTCTGTCTGTCTGTCTCTCTCTCTCTCTCTCTCTATATATATATATATATATATATATATATATATATATATATATATATATATATGATAGATAGCTAGATAGATATAGAAGTAGATATATATTTGTAGAAGATCTGTAAGAATCATTTCCGCATGATTAGCGATGAGACATGACGTATTAGAGAAGTCAGGTGTCTGGTTCGTCTTTGCTCGTAAGAGTACTTGTCACGATGTTCTTATCGTGTTAGTAAATTTGGGCTGAAATATAAACTTACAACGCTGTTAAAACGTCTTTTCACGCCAACAAAAGCTACTAGTAAAAATCAAGCTCTGTGAAGTAGAACCCTGCGTGCATGCCGCCATTTCGTCATGACGTCCGAGAGGTGGATAACGCCGCTATCCGGCCAGTCACCCAGAAGTGGACGGGTTCCGGTTCCTTCCAGCGTCATCTACATCTAAGCCTAAAGATCTAAACCTACATCCGGATTTCTGTACCGCTGCAGCTTGATAAAGGTCCAATACAAATGAAAATAGACTTGAAGGTAATTGAACAAATATCTCTTTAGGACAATGAACGCTGGGAGACGAACCGCATGTTGACCAGTGGTGTGGTGCAGCGCTTGGAGGTGGACGAGGACTTTGAAGAAGACAACGCAGCAAGGGTCCACCTGCTCGTCCACAACCTCGTCCCTCCTTTCCTAGATGGCAGGATTGTCTTCACCAAGCAGGTAAGTTCCAGTACTTTTCTTCTTCTCCTTCTCCTCCTCCTTCTTGTCCTTCTCCTCCTTCTTCTTCTTTTCCTCCTCCTCCTCCTCCTTCTCCTCCTCCTTCTTCTTCTTCTCCTCCTTCTCCTCCTCCTTCTTCTTCTTCTCCTCCTTCTCCTCCTCCTTCTTCTTCTTCTCCTCCTTCTCCTCCTCCTCCTTCTTCTTCTCCTCCTTCTCCTCCTCCTTCTTCTTCTCCTCCTTCTCCTCCTCCTTCTCCTCCTCCTCCTCCTTCTCCTCCTCCTTCTTCTCCTCCTCCTTCTTCTCCTCCTCCTCCTCCTCCTCCTTCTTCTTCTTTTCCTCCTCCTCCTCCTCCTCCTCCTTCTTCTTTTCCTCCTTCTCCTCCTCCTTCTTCTTCTCCTCCTTCTCCTCCTCCTTCTCCTCCTCCTCCTTCTCCTTCTCCTCCTCCTCCTCCTTCTCCTTCTCCTCCTCCTTCTTCTTCTTTTCCTTCTCCTCCTCCTCCTCCTTCTTCTTCTTTTCCTCCTCCTCCTACTCCTCCTCCTTCTTCTTCTTCTCCTTCTCCTTCTCCTCCTTCGTCTTCTTCTCCTCCTCCTCCTTCTTCTTCTTCTCCTTCTCCTCCTCCTTCTTCTTCTCCTCCTTCTCCTCCTCCTCCTCCTTCATCGTGATCTTAAAAACCTTTTGATCTGAAGGTGTGTGATTAAACATGTGAAATCGGTGTCGTAGACGAAAATATAACCGTGACGACATTTTCATTTCTTTCATTAGAAAACACATTTTATTTACAAAAAAATATTATTTTAAACGGGCGACTCCGAGGGAAATATTCATTTACATGTGTATGATTTCTAAGTGCTATACTCTAGTATAACCGACGTTTATTTCCGCTTTTCCCAGCCTGAGCCGGTCATTCCGGTGAAAGACGCCACTTCCGACATGGCCATCATCTCGCGCAAAGGCAGCCAGCTGGTGCGCAAACACAGAGAGCAGAAGGAGCGCAAGAAGGTGATGTCTCCGTCTCTCACTTCAGTTCTTACAGATCTCTACGCTTTACTCGCGCTTAGTTTGGTTTATTGTACATCGTTCCGTGTGTGTGATTTAAAGCCATCAGATCATTTATTATTATTATTATTCACAGTCTCCGATATTATTAGTATTATCGATTTGCATATTCCGCTAATATTTAAGGTCCTGTTACGTGGAACTTTCTAACTTAAAAAGATCTGGATACTTTAAAATGGTAAAAATGATTTATTTCTACGGAGTTGTTTTACTTTGTAGGAAACACGGTTTAAAGAATACCTATACGTATAAAGCCTGCTTTTATTCAGAGTCCTATCCGTACGCCATTGCACAGTAAACGTGCGAACTGACGCGGACGTTCGTTCCGACACGTTTCTCTCTTTCACTCTGTTTACTGGACCAGGCTCAGCACAAACACTGGGAGCTCGCTGGGACCAAACTGGGAGACATCATGGGCATCAAGAAAGAGGAAGACGGCTCTGGCGCTAAGCCTGTCGGAGAGGACGGGGCTGTGGACTACAAGTACGTGTTCACCACACGCTCTCGGAAACTCCGTGACGTCTTTACGGATCGGCGCGGGAACGAATCGGTATTTCGTCGGGGTTTTTATGGTTAATCGTTTTGCTCTCTCCTCTCTGTAGGACGGAGCAGAAGTTTGCTGAACACATGAAGGAGAAGAACGAAGCCAGCAGTGAGTTTGCTAAGAGGAAGACACTCCTGGAGCAGAGACAGTATCTTCCCATCTTCGCCGTTCGCCAGGAGCTGCTCAACATCATCAGGTGTTTAGATCTTTACTGCAGGTCACATGTTTCTAGCCACGCCCCCTTGTTTTAACATGCTATCGTGCACCGAAACGTGTAGTAGTTTGTTTAACGCTTCGTCTGGCGTCTCTTTTTATTTATTTATTTATTTTTCGTTTACGTCATGGCGCAGAGACAACAGTATTGTGATCGTGGTGGGTGAGACGGGCAGCGGGAAGACCACGCAGCTCACGCAGTACCTACACGAGGACGGCTACACCAGCTACGGGATGGTGGGATGCACGCAGCCGCGCAGAGTTGCAGCCATGAGCGTGGCCAAGCGAGTGAGCGAGGAGATGAGCAGCAACCTGGGAGAGGAGGTGAGCTTCGGTTTTTACTAAACGCGCTCTACGTGAAACTGCCGTCAAAACCCGTAAACGCTCTGTATCTTGTTTTGTATATTTCTACCGTGTTGTCCGTCTTTATTGCAAGACGACGTACAGGAAGAGTGCGTCGATTTTCCGAAATAGAATTTTATAGTCTTGTTTTCCCTGAGAAAGGGAAAAGAATCTGTTCTTTCAGATAATGCGTAAATGCCACAAACACCACAGGGATTATTTTATAGATCAACACTGACACCTGGTGGACGAAGTGAGAATCACATGTCTGCTTAGAAAAAAATACAGATCCATTTGTTTGTCTATTTTCCATTTTAGTCCTTAAATGGCTCGTTATGTCGTAAAACATGTCCAGTGTCACTTTCAAGGTTGTCTGTGATCTGAGACGGTATCTATCTGGGAGAAAATGGCACTGAAATCCATTTGGGGGAAGGAAAAAAAAAACCCCAAAGATGTTTAAATGGTTAACTCACTGTCTGCTGATATTCTATAGGTTTTTTTCTTTGTTCTTCTTTATAAAAAAAGAAGTTTTTTTGCATGACCGGTCCTTTTTAGGATATTCATAGACCCTGGGCGTTTTTATTGAGAATAATGCTATAGGATATGTACATAATGCCTATGTATACTCTATCATCTGTACACTCGTGTGTGTGTTTGTGAGTTATAACGCCGTAACGCCTGTCCGTGTAGGTCGGTTACGCCATCCGCTTCGAGGACTGCACGTCGGAGAAGACGATTATTAAGTACATGACGGACGGGATCCTGCTGCGAGAGTCTCTGCGCGAGTCCGATCTGGACCACTACAGCGCCGTCATCATGGACGAAGCGCACGAGCGCTCGCTCAACACGGACGTGCTGTTCGGACTGCTACGTGAGGTCGGTACAAAATACCCCCACCTCGCCCCAGAGCATCCTGGGAGTCGGTGTTTAATTCTGCGGCTGAAACGATAACTCGAGTCTTCGAGTGTAATCGTTTTCTCCGGGAATAAAATAAAATGTCAGACACTAAATGACTCGAATTGTTTAGCACTACTCATTGTATTTACCTCCTTTTTAATAGGTTGTGTCCAGACGCTCCGACTTGAAGCTCATCGTCACGTCGGCCACCATGGACTCGGACAAATTCGCGGCGTTCTTCGGAAACGTTCCCATCTTTAACATTCCTGGAAGGACGTTCCCTGTGGACATCCTGTTCAGTAAGGTAAGATGTGTTCCTCTCTCTCTTTTGATCTCTAATGGAGGTTTTTTTTAGTCTGAAGGGTGTTTCTAAAGCTGTGTGTGTGTGTGTGTGTGTGTGTGTGTGTGTGTGTGTGTGTGTGTGTGTGTGTGTATAGACTCCTCAGGAGGATTACGTGGAAGCTGCGGTGAAGCAGGCCTTGCAGATCCACCTCAGCGGCATGGCGGGAGATATTCTCATCTTCATGCCTGGCCAGGAGGACATCGAGGTGAAATATTACCAAGATGAAGAATAGAGTTTTTTTAGATTGAGAAATCTTAAACTATCGTAAGCGTTTGCGATATAACGGCACGGAAATGCAGCTTTAGGACCGTATTTTGTGTCGCCGCAGGTGACGTCGGATCAGATTGTGGAGAGATTGGAGGAGCTGGAGAACGCTCCTGCACTGGCAGTCCTGCCCATTTACTCCCAGCTGCCCTCAGACCTGCAGGCCAAGATCTTCCAGAAGGTACCGTGATCTGCTCCACCTTCCTTCCCAACCTGCAGATTGAACAACAACAAATATGACACAATACTTGCACGACCCTTGTAGTGTTAGTGTTTGTAGATCTGCTTCATTCAGTCCTTTTCCTGTACTGTTAAGGCACGAGGCTCGACATGTTCTGCAACTTAGAAGATAAATACACGTAGCTGTAACTGACATGTCCGACAAATACCGTGTACATTATTAAAAAGCGAGCGTGTCTAAACTTTTGAGCGTTAGTATGTGTGTTTCCTGCTGTCGTTCCTGTACAGCGCCACGCCGCTAGCAGGTTTGTGAGCTTTGTCCCCGTTTGTGTCTCAGGCTCCAGACGGAGTCAGGAAGTGCATCGTGGCCACCAACATCGCCGAGACGTCTCTGACTGTAGACGGCATCATGTTTGTTGTGGATGCTGGATATTGCAAACTCAAGGTATTAGACGGCTGTGTCTAATTTTTGTCCATTTTGATGACGGTACTTCAGAGCGTTTTAGCTGAAAACGTGTGTGACGTGCAACGCTGCAGTCTCTCTTAACTGTTCTTTTTTTGATATCCGTTTGTTCAGGTGTTCAACCCGCGTATAGGTATGGACGCGCTGCAGGTTTATCCCATCAGCCAGGCTAACGCTAACCAGCGCGCGGGCCGAGCCGGGAGGACCGGACCGGGCCAATGCTACAGGTAAGACGCACGCACACACACGCACACCAGACGTAATTAGGGTAGCTGTATTAGACTCCTGACGTCTGAAGCATAGAACTGAAGAGAGCAGGACGGAGCTGAGAAGTCAGTCAGGTGTGTGTGTGTGTGTGTGTGTGTTAGCTGGAAAATTTAACCCACACAACCTGGATGATAAACTGGATGACTGACTGTGACTGGCTAGCTACGATAGCTAATATCGGTGATATTAGACTATTAAAGTTGGCAGGAGGACATAGGGGTGTGTCCTAATTAGCATATTCATGTATATTCATTCTGCATGAGTCCTGTAAATCAGCTGTCTGACTCTTTTGCCCCTCCCCCCCGGTCGTCACGTGCAGGTTATACACTCAGAGCGCCTTCAAGAACGAGATGTTGACCACCACCATCCCTGAGATCCAGCGCACGAACCTGGCTAACGTGGTGCTGCTGCTGAAGTCTCTGGGTGTGCAGGACCTCCTGCTCTTCCACTTCATGGATCCTCCACCTGAAGACAACATGCTCAACTCCATGTACCAACTGTGGATCCTCGGCGCTCTGGACAACACGGGTAAGAACGATGCGGGTCGTAAAAGGCGTGGACGTGGGAGTGACGTGTTTTCGATGAAGGATAAAGGCGTGTCATGATCATTACGTCAACGTCTTGTCGTACTCAGTAATTTGAGGGATCGAGCCGCGTGAGCCCTTCACTAGCGGGTTAATGATCTCACCCGAACGCATCCGATACACACACGAGATTAATCAGACTTTTACACACAACACCAACCTAATATCACAACCTGCTCCCGCACAACATGACGCCAACGCACGAGTGAACATGGACTTCAGTACGCCGCTCGGTGGAACAGCAAGTCGCATCGTGAATACGCCGTTTCCGTAACAACGCACTAAAACACGCACGATGAAGAACTAAAGCATAAAGAATTCACAATGGTGTATTACAGTCCGTTTTATTTACCGCTTTGTTTGTGTGGTTTTATTTTATTTATATTTTGTTTATTTAGGATATTTATCTTTTTTGATATTCTAATGTCTGAATATTCTTAAGAATTAAAAGTTCATCACTCTTCTGTTATCGTTATATCAGCGGCATAAACTGCTCTTAAAACGACAATAATATCGTTTATCGCAATTATTTCTGGGACGATATATCATCCGACAAATGTAGCTATCCTGACAGGTCTGTCTCTCTCTTTGTCTGTCTCTCTCTTTGTCTGTCTCTCTCTTTGTCTGTCTCTCTCTCTTTGTCTGTCTGTCTCTTTTTGTCTCTCTCTCGTTGTCTGTCTCTCTCTCTCTCGTTGTCGGTCTGTCTCTCTCTCGTTGTCGGTCTGTCTCTCTCTCGTTGTCTGTCTCTCTCTCTCGTTGTCTGTCTGTCTCTCTGTCTTTGTCTGTCTCTCTCTCTCTTTGTCTGTCTGTCTGTCTCTCTCTCTCTTTCTGTCTCTCTCCTTGTCTGTCTCGCTTTCTTTGTCTGTCTGTCTCTCTCTTTGTCTGTCTCGCTTTCTTTGTCTGTCTGTCTCTCTCTTTGTCTGTCTGTCTTTCTGTCTGTCTCTCTCTCGTTGTCTGTCTGTCTCTCTCTCTCTTTGTCTGTCTCTCTCTCTTTGTCTGTCTGTCTCTCTCTCTCTCTCAGGTTCTCTGACACCGACGGGTCGTCTGATGGTGGAGTTTCCTTTAGACCCAGCTCTGTCTAAGATGCTGATCGTGTCCTGTGACATGGGCTGCAGCGCCGACATCCTCATCGTCGTCTCCATGTTGTCCGTGCCGACCATCTTCTACAGGCCGAAGGTTTCCTTTCACCTTTCTCGTTCTCATACAGTTAAAAACAAAACCAAAAAACTCCTGAACGCATAAATTATTTTCACTGCTTTGAAATGACTCTGGAGTAAATAATAAAAAAAAAAAAAAACATTTTTTTAATGCTCAGAAAAAAAAAAAAAAACCGCTCTGCACCTTTTACCTGAATTTAAAACATCAGGCTAGATCACTAGATGTGGAAATGATGATGTGTTGTGTTGCTCCCGTCAGGGCCGAGAGGAGGAGAGCGACCAGGTGAGGGAGAAGTTCGCTGTACCCGAGAGCGATCACCTGACCTACCTCAACGTCTACCTGCAGTGGAAGAACAACAATTATTCCAGCATCTGGTGCAACGAGCACTTCATCCACACCAAGGCCATGCGCAAGGTACAGACTCGTGACCACCTGTCCGGTAGATAATCATGGCTTTCTCTCGTTCTGTATTGGTGAACATTGCTCACTGTGTGTGTGTGTGTGTGTGTGTGTGTGTGTGTGTGTGTGTGTGTTACAGGTACGGGAGGTACGAGCTCAGCTGAAGGACATCATGGTGCAGCAGAAGATGAACCTGACCTCCTGCGGCTCTGACTGGGACGTGATCAGGAAGTGCATCTGCGCCGCTTATTTCCACCAGGCAGCTAAGCTGAAGGTGCGTTTCACACGTCATCTTTCATCATCATCATCATCATCATCATCAGGCGCTTTTTTCCATCGCAAAATGAGTCCGATCCAAAATTATTGGCACCCTTAGTAAATGGGATTGGGGAGGGAGATTATCTTTGGGGTTATTTAGCACAATGCCAAAGTGTAAATAAAACAAAATCCACCACAACCCCCATATTTGAGCAAAACCGTGCCATAATTATTGGCACCCCTAGAATTTCTGGCGTTTGTACTCGCCTATGTAGTAGGATATTTTCGTTTTTTTCATTTCATTTTAAAAGTCAAGACAGCTTGGTGAAACTGTGCGCACAGGCGGGTTCTTTTAGAAGTGTAAATGTTGTGTAATGTGTGCGTTTGCAGGGTATAGGGGAGTACGTGAATGTACGCACGGGGATGCCGTGTCACCTCCACCCCACCAGCTCTCTCTTCGGCATGGGCTACACCCCCGACTACATCACCTACCACGAGCTGGTCATGACCACCAAGGTAACATCCCCTCCCCTCTCTTTCTCTCTCTCTCACACACACTCTCTCTCTCTTTCTTTCTTTCTCTCTCTCTCTTATGCCTCATTGTAGCTTTTGTCATATTCAAGGCTGCGTGGATTGATTTCTTGATTGCTTTCTTGATCCCTGAGGGCAAATTGTTCAGTCACAGCAGAAAAAGATGCTGAACGAGACGGTGCATCGGATTACAAGGCCGTTACGAAAACTCACAAGCGCGCCCAGTTCACAAGCACACGAGCGTAAATAACTGACTCGACACAGCGCAGAAAGTCCGTCAAATCAGTTTTTTTTTTTTTTATATCAAAGGTCGAGTTTGTGACGTGTAGAAGTGTTTCCAAACCTCCTGACGTCATCTAACGTCGTCATACACACCGTGTTCTTTTAAAGACGCCTTAGAAACGCGCTGTGGAGCAATCGCATGATGGAGAACATAAAGCTCTGTAAGAGTGTATGCCAATTGTAAATAAAAGCTTAATATTCGTTTTATTTAGTTTATTGTATCTGTACCGTAGTTCATCTCTGAATGTTGTGAAATCGATCCAGCTGGTTTTTTCTTCTCAGAAGGGGCGATGTCGACCGGAGCCGAAGATTACACACGGCTCCTTTAATCATTCCGTGGCTCTTTTCTCGTCGCCGTTTTGTCTGGTGTGATATAAACTTGCAGCATGAGAACGTGTGTTAACGTTGAGATTTGTCGTGTGTGTGTGTGTTGCAGGAGTACATGCAGTGTGTGACGGCGGTGGACGGAGAGTGGCTAGCGGAGCTCGGCCCCATGTTCTACAGCATCAAACACGCAGGAAAGAGTCGACAGGTACGATCCGACGCTCGGCACCGGCGTCTTTCTGACGGTCGTCTTAAACCGCCGCCTTTCTGCTCGTGTCTTCATCTGTCAGCGTAGCTTTTCCGAGCTAATGTTGTGCTGTACTGCTTTAACGTCGAGACTTTGCTGTGAGTTTAGTTAGCTTTAACGCTGAACACGAACAAAGCAAAGCTTCCTGCCAGAAACGGCTGAGTTAAAGCTAGGTTAAAGACCATGACACAATTTTACAATAGCAGCGGTGTTTATCGTGTCTCTTTATGAGGCGCCGATTAGAGCTGGGCGATATTACGATATAATATCGATATCGTGATCAATTGGCTTTTTATGACACCGCTATGGGGAATGTCGGGGAACGTAGGAAACCGTTAACCAGAATTCAAATAAACAGTTTACAGTTTTTAAAAGTAAAACTCCTTGGGTGCCTTTTGAAGATCATATTAATTGTAAAGATTTTTTCCTCCAGCTCTGGACTTTATAGAGGACTTTTCTGTAATGTGGCCATAAAACTTTTTATTTCCGTCCTCAGGAGAATCGTCGGAGAGCGAAGGAGGAGATCTCCAACATGGAGGAGGAGATGTCTCTGGCTGAACAGCAGCTGCGAGCGAGGAGAGACGAGCAGGAGAAGAGGAACACGCTGGGCAGCACGAGGTACTGGCATTCGTACGCTGCACTCGTTCACTTTCTCATTAGCTGTATAAACCGTCCGCTCTCGCTCGCTTTCCGAATCTTCCCGTTTCGATATCGGCCCGGATTCTGCTGCGCTGAACTATTATCAGACGTTTTCCTCAGGCTCCGTCCACCCTGCAATCTCTCTCCTTCTCCTTCTCCTCCTCCTCAGCTCCATGATGAGCTTTTCTCACCTCTCGTCTCTGCCCGAGAGGAACAGAAATAATATTGACTCCTGGCTGACCTCCATTACCGTAGCGGTAACGCTGCGGCGCAGGAGACGAGCCCGCCTTAATTTTCCGATTAATCCGAGAAATTAATTTCACACGCATCTGCCAGTGCCACAAAGGGAAGAGATAGGGTAAATTTTTTTAAAGATGACACGTTTATTAATTAATCAGTAGCTTTTCATCTCCGAATCGAAGCCGGCTGGCGGTGGCGACGATCGCGTTAAAGGGGGAAGATCTGAGTTTTGATTTCCGTGACTGCAGGACGTGGTGATTAACGTGGCGCTCGCTGTCTCGCTCTTGGACATCATCAGGATTTAAATAAGAAATCGGTGTTTAGCGGAGCTGCCAGAAACTGAACGTGTGGGACACACTAAGCACAGCAGCTTAAGGGCCATTTAAATTAAATTGACTTCTAAGGGCATATTTTTTTGTCATATAAATGTACAACTCCAGATGTTAAACCAGAGCAATAAAGGTGTAAGGATGACAGACACGAGAGAAAAATGATTATATATACACACTCGCGCACACACACACATTATAATTATAGACTTTCCAGCACTGGGGCGATACTTCACTGCACAGTTAACCACAAACTCCTCCCTCGGAAAAAGGAGTTCCACCTCAGGAGGGAACGATTCGACAGATTTTGAGTGAAATACGATTAGTAACGGCGTGCACTAGCTGACCCGAGACGAGTTTGGCGTTAAAAGGATTTAGATTCTTTTCCCTGAGCACGCACGCCGCATAACGTAGATAAAAGATCCGGTTCAAATAAAATCTTGTATCCGGATTTCCGTACAGCTGCTTTGTGACTACGTCCGCTGTTAAAAGCGTCATGTGAATAGAAATGGAATCGAATCGCGTACGTGGGCGGTACTAGAAGGGGTTCCGGACAAGTGAAAATAGTAGTAATGTAGTACGGTGATCACTCTGGGTTAAGTACCGTGGAGAAGAACGCAATCAGATGTGTTGCGATGAAATCAAAAAACTTTATTAAACAAATTTCTAGACATTGTGTTCTAGTCCAAGGTGTACATTGTTTTGTGATGATGGAGAATTTTTCTGCGGAGGGACTGAAATCCCTTTACGCTCAGGCGTACGAGTGGATGGAATAAACCTCAGAATGAAACGTTTATGATGATGACTGGAGGTCAGTAAGTGAAACTGCTGTATTAAAGGAATAACCAGTCGGCGTCGTTTGCTTTATCGGTGAATATAAATAGTTTTGGCACCAGACTGTAACTCTGTGAAGTGGAATTTTATATCGTTTGCTCCTTCTCTCTGGACAGGTCCATAAAGATCTGCACCCCAGGCAGGAAAGAGGACGTTCCCATGACTCCAAAGCGAACTCCTGCACGCTTCGGCCTTTAGGCCACACCGTGTCGTCCTGCTGTTTTCAGAGCCGGTGAAGGTGTATATCCCAGCATGCACCAGCAGTAGGAGCACTTGCATCAGAGAAGAATAGGAGAAAAAGGTGGTGGTCTCCTCATGGCTTGTAGTTTTACTGCAGATCTGTTTTTCATGTTACTCACATTTCCTTTAATGTCTGTGAGTCTTTAGGGCCTGTGTATTACACTTGTTTGCATACAGATAAAAAAAAAAAGAAGAAAATACATGCTGTTTATTTTTTTTTGCGTGTGTGTTTTCAAAGCACCGACAGTTGCTTTACATTTCTATTAAAAAAAAAGTTCAACTGTGCTCCGTTTTTGTCCTGTTTAGCTTCATCTCGGCGCTCTATAGCGAGGCTGAGCTTTGTTTTTGCAGTTCAGTGTGTCAGAAACCCTCAGTCATTTCACACTATTCATGAGATGTATCCACATTGTTGTAAATACGCTGAACATAAAACGTTTTAAAACAGTACAGTGGTCAGACATTTTTATGATATGATGGTCAACTAGTCATCATGTTGTGTGATTAAAAATAAACACCAGCCCATTTCGACGAGACTGTATCTCTGGAAGGCTCCACTGTGACTCTGGATGCCCCAATTTTTTTTTTTTTTTAATTATTATTAATTATTTTTAGCAGCTGTAAATATTGGATCTGCAGTAAAAAAAAAAAAAAAATGCTGGAAAAAAAAAATCCCTGTCAACCATAATAAATGTAAAGAATTTAAATGGTCATTGAGTATGCCGGTTTTTTTTTTCTTTTCTTGGTGTATTTCAATAAAGTTGTAAGACGTTTTATCATGGGAGAAAATCTCTATACATGCATACAGTTAAAGCGGCTGTAAACCAAAGTAATACGAGTATTACAACAAGCCAACGTTTCGATCAAATCAAATGATAAAGAGCTGCAAGCAGCAATTAAGGGGGCCAAGCATTGTCTGGCCCCGCCCCTTAACAACGGAGGAAGACCAGAAGCCGTTGAGATCACCAGCACTTGTTCTCAAAGAGATGATGTAAATTTGCAGGCATAACTTAAAGCAGATGCAAAGTAGCACGAACACAAAAAGAAAATACATATCCACACTTAGTGTCACTGTTTGTTTACCAATTAAATTTAGTTGTTGTTCTGTTCAGATTATAAACAAGCAGTCTCTAGCGTGTGCGCATTTTTATTTGTACCATAACGCTGTCCAATTCCCAAATTAGATGTCGATTAATTTCCTGTAACAGAAGCTCTGACTAGCTGTACGCAGCTGTAATTGAAATGAAGGTTTTATAATAATGTGCTTGTTTTGTTTTAATACGTCATCGCTGTGACTGACGAGCCACGCTTTCTTTAATTTTATTAACTTTAAGAAACAGGGAGGGAAGAAAAAAAAAAAAAAGCTAGGCTGGTGAGGTGATTGCTGTGGTATAAGTTGAATAAAACACCTCAGGAAAATAATCCTATAACAGCACATCCACTTTTGCATGTGGTTTATTCCACTTATCCCGCAGCCGTTATTCAGTCTCTCCACTCGGTAACATTAACGGATGGTTCATGGATAGACGAGTCAGATTTAAATCTCAGTAGTAGTACTGGCTTGTACGCGGGCCTCGGCGAGAAGGAGGTTAAAACGCCCCCGTTTTATTTTTCTGACTCTTCTCTGCCTCTGTACATCGAGAGCAAGGTTTCATTAAGTCGTTCTTTTAAAGACGGTCTTGTGAAGATTGGAAATGGTCTCCTGCACTCGTTTAATTGGGACAAATCTTGTAGCGCAGGCTGACATTTGCGAAATCCCTTGACTGCATGACGGTGGCAGGCGTCACCTTTGTAAGCGATTTATGCTGGAGGCCTTTGTGGCGATGAAAGGAATTAAAATGGCGCGCGTGTCACCGGGGATGCGAGTCGGAGGATTAAGAGTAAAACCGGACTTCTGAGAGGATCCGAGATGCTCGAGCCTGTTGACTCCGATGCGGTTTGGTACAGAGGGAGGAGGGTTTGTGTGTCTCCGTCCAAACACTTCAGCAAATGTGATTACAAACCTAATAACGGCACAAACGCACTAGATGAGGAGGAAGGGGGCGGGGGGACACCCCAAAGTGTCGGCCGCACTTTTAATTACCCCCGGTCTTGTAACGTAACGTCCTGATAAAGATAACGAGCCTTTCTTTCTTTCCGTCTACAATACCTGTCTGTTGCCTCCCAGTAATGAACAGCCTTCTGGGATCCAATTACAGCACGACTCCATCTGAGGTCTGCTCAAGACATAACTGCAGCCTGATCCTCGTCTCGCACGTCTCTTCCGTCCCTGCTGCCTGTGACTTTCGCTTAATGGGATTTTTTTTTAGAAAGCGGTGTAAGCACCGATCCTGCAGAATCTCTCTACAGCCATTAAACGACCTGCTCATGAGCACAGAAACCCAAACGAGGCGCAGGGTTACGGTAAAATAATAATAATTATTTTAAAAAACACACACACATACATTTATGAGCAAAGACATTCCTAGAAGCGAAAGGCCACAAACGTGAAACATTCTCATACTACTAGATTACCTGGTTAAGGGTAGTGATCAATCCCCAAATCACCAGCGCACCACCTCTATCCCTCAGCTCATTCACTCGGACCGGATTATCTCCTATAAGAATCTCAGTTTGTTCATCACCTCATAAAGCACTGACCATTATTTTCATTTATACCACAGCACCGCTGAACTCCTGGTTTCGTGCTTGTTTATGGAATTAAATTTGTGCCCAAAAGTATTGAATGTAACGTTTTTTGTTTTTTTTCCAAGAAAAACAATGAACTCGGTGGCAAAAACGTGGCATGGTCTTCGAATAAGCAGCGTTCTTCGTTAACAGCTTCCTTTTTGCTAATCGTGGTTTATGAACACGCTGCGACACGCTTTTTAAAAAATTTTTCGTTTGTGTAGGCGGGGCTTAACAGTGATTCACTCTCATTGGCTAGTGAGATTCCGATGGAGAAATATTAATTGCAAGATAATATACTAGCTGAGTAAGTAAGCGATTTCCAATACAGAGTACAAACGCATCCAGAACGCTCTTCCGAAATCCACGCCATTGAAGTGTCTACTTCCAGGTCCGGTTTATTTGAAGACCGTGTTACGTTGTCTCCACGGATTTCAGCGTTTTCAGTTTCAGTGTTTTTTTCTCTTCTTTCTATATTTTACGTCCAACGCTTTTGGCACAAACGTAACTCCACACAGTAACGGCTCATTCGCAGGGAACTGTACGGTGGACGCTGTATAGAGACGCATCAAAGGATGTGCGTATCCGTCGATCTGTAAGGAGTTCTCCAGCGTCGGCGCTGAAGCTGTAACTACGTTTTCCGACATCTTCAGGACGGAGGAGTAAAAATGAAAAAATAAATAAATAATAATTTAAAAAAAAGGGGCCCGGTGAGAGAACACGCCGTTTACCAGGAACCAAGTCGTTTCAGGGAACTTTAACGCACGTTGAACTATAAACGCACAAAACGTACGACGTGTCTTTAATCGAAAGATGTCATCGCTGGCAAAGTGCTGCGGTATAAGAGGAATAAAACACTTCAGGGGGAAAACTATTCCAGGAAAATAACGAACCTGATTGTTGATTAGTTTCCTATAAAAGCACATCCTGAAGTGTTTTATTCTCATGACTAATGGGATAACGTCGTAATATGTCACTCGCCATCAGATTCAAGATGGATGCGTTATAACAATAATAATAAATAATAATAGTTATGATGATTATTGGAAGTAGCATTTAAAGTCGCAGTAAGTGTACAGGATTGACAGTAACCCAGAATGACAGAATTAGCCTTAAACGCTGCGCTCTGGGAAATTTCAGGGCATTAATAACAATTATTGGCGTTCTTTACTTTTCAGAGACACCTTAAGTGTTGTGTATTGAGTGCTGGGTGAGAGAGAATGTTGTTTATTGATTTTGCCAGAGCAAAAAAAAAAAAAGCAGGACGGTGTCTTCGTGCTGAGATGACGTCTCGGAGATCACGTGGTTACGCCTCGCCCAGGCCCCGAGCCTACGGGGCAGTCCCGGCTCGAGCTCGAGCGTGACGTGACGTTAATGTAAATATAAACGATCGACACATGATTCGTCACAAATATGACACGCTTTACACACTACAGTTACGTGAACAAACAAAATGTCACACGAAACACCGGTAACTTCACACAAACTGTCGGATTTATGTTCAAAGAAACAAACAAAAAAAAGATCAGACGTAAAAACAGACACTAGATGTGTTTAAAAATAAAAAAGAAAAATCCTTCCCTAAAGGTTTTCAAATCCCTCCAGGTTTGAAAAGTTTTCATCTCGAAGCCTCCGAGAAAATTTTATGACAAACGTCAAAAAAAAAAATTACATTAAATATCACCGCAGTGAACAAACACGCAGAAAGCTGCAATAACGGCTCATGTCTTCACTTACCTCAGAGCAAAACAAGTTTGGAGATGATTAACACACACTGACACTCGGGCGCCTGCCGTTCTGAAGAATGAAAACCACGCTCGTTTTTTCGCCGCTAAAGAAAAAACGCCATTATCTTATATCATCTATCATAACGCATCATGATATTATTCAAGTTTAACAGGTTTATAAAATAAACAGAGGTATAAACAAACCCAATTCTCCATCAGTTCTATTCAGATCTTTTCTCCATCAATCCTGTATTACTTTAGAAAGAGTCTCAGTGTCACAGAGAAGCCCTGAGATGTTGTACATTCAGTGAGCGCTGTGGTGTAAACTCCCAGCCGTGTGCCCTGCGCAGGGCTCTTCTCTCCAGTGCCCTTCGAGCGACTCGCCGGGCCACTTCAGCGGCGAAACTGGATCCGGGCGTGGCTCTGCACACGCACCTCAGCTCCGCTCCGGCCGCACCGCCAGAGGCTTCTTCCTGCTCACGTTCTCCCGCGGAGGGCTGAAGATTCCCGATCTGAAACGTGGCAGGAAAAACCGAAGATGCATCTTTTATCAAGAATTTTCTTTGGAAAGCAGAAAATGTCAAGAAAAAAAACAAAGACAATGAATTCAGTAACATCAACTATGACTTTAGCAAACTCGTACAGGAATTTCGCAACCTGGTCTATGAACTTAGCAATGTTTTATATACCAAATCATGAATTTAACAATGTTTTATATACGAAATCATGAACTTAACAATGTTTTATATACCAAATCATGAACTTAGCAATGTTTTATATACCAAATCATGAATTTAACATTGTTTTATATACAAAATCATGAACTTAGCAATGTTTTATATACCAAATCATGAACTTAGCAATGTTTTATATACCAAATCATGAATTTAACAATGTTTTATATACCAAATCATGAACTTAGCAATGTTTTATATACCAAATCATGAATTTAACAATGTTTTATATACCAAATCATGAACTTAGCAATGTTTTATATACGAAATCATGAACTTAACAATGTTTTATATACGAAATCATGAACTTAGCAATGTTTTATATACGAAATCATGAACTTAGCAATGTTTTATATACCAAATCATGAATTTAACAATGTTTTATATACCACATCATGAACTTAGCAATGTTTTATATACCAAATCATGAATTTAGCAATGTTTTATATACCAAATCATGAACTTAGCAATGTTTTATATACCAAATCATGAATTTAACATTGTTTTATATACAAAATCATGAACTTAGCAATGTTTTATATACCAAATCATGAATTTAACAATGTTTTATATACCACATCATGAACTTAGCAATGTTTTATATACCACATCATGAATTTAACAATGTTTTATATACAAAATCATGAACTTAGCAATGTTTTATATACAAAATCATGAATTTAACAATGTTTTATATACAAAATCATGAATTTAACAATGTTTTATATACAAAATCATGAACTTAGCAATGTTTTATATACCAAATCATGAACTTAGCAATGTTTTATATACCAAATCATGAATTTAACAATGTTTTATATACCAAATCATGAACTTAGCAATGTTTTATATACCAAATCATGAATTTAACAATGTTTTATATACCAAATCATGAACTTAGCAATGTTTTATATACGAAATCATGAACTTAGCAATGTTTTATATACGAAATCATGAACTTAGCAATGTTTTATATACCAAATCATGAATTTAACGTTTTATATACCAAATCATGAATTTAACAATGTTTTATATACGAAATCATGAACTTAGCAATGTTTTATATACCAAATCATGAATTTAACAATGTTTTATATACCAAATCATGAATTTAACAATGTTTTATATACCAAATCATGAATTTAACAATGTTTTATATACGAAATCATGAACTTAGCAATGTTTTATATACCAAATCATGAATTTAACAATGTTTTATATACCAAATCATGAATTTAACAATGTTTTATATACCAAATCATGAATTTAACAATGTTTTATATACGAAATCATGAACTTAGCAATGTTTTATATACCAAATCATGAACTTAGCAATGTTTTATATACCAAATCATGAACTTAGCAATGTTTTATATACCAAATCATGAACTTAACAATGTTTTATATACCAAATCATGAATTTAACAATGTTTTATATACCAAATCATAAACTTAGCACTGTTTTACATACCAAATCATGAACTTAGCAATGTTTTATATACCACATCATAAACTTAACAATGTTTTATATACCACATCATGAACTTAGCAATGTTTTATATACCAAATCATAAACTTAACAATGTTTTATATACCACATCATGAACTTAGCAATGTTTTATATACCAAATCATGAATTTAGCAATGTTTTATATACCAAATCATGAACTTAGCAATGTTTTATATACCAAATCATGAATTTAGCAACGTTTTATATATACTAAATCATGAAATTAGCAATGTTTTATATACAAAATCATGAAATTAGCAATGTTTTATATACAAAATCATGAAATTAGCAACCTCATCTACAAATTGAGCAACATGGTACAACAGGTATAAAAATTCTACACACCCCTGTTAAACTGGCAGATTTTTGTGATGTAAAAAAAAATAAAGCCAAGATAAATTGTGTCAGAATGTTTTTCCACCATCAATGTTGATTACGATGTATAAAAATGACGATCAGAAATTATTTTACATAAAAAAGTTACAATAACCTGGTTGCATTGGGTTTCACTTAAATTTTACACGTTGTAATTTCTGACTGAGGATGGAAACAGTCTTTTTTTTTTTACATCACAAAAACCTGCCATTTTAACAGGGGTGTGTAGACTTTTGAGATCCACTGTATATTAATTCATGAAATTAGCCACTGCATCTACAAACTTATGAAATTAGCAAGCTTGTAGATGAATCAATGCAGAATTAAGCAACCTCATCTATGAATTTAGCTACCCTTTATAGGAATATAGCTACCTCATCTATGAATTAAGCAACCTCACCTATGAAGTTAGCCAGCTTTTATAGGAATTCAGCATCCTCACCTCAGAATTTTGCAGTGTTGTCTATGAATTTAGAAACCTCTAAAAGGAAGGAATGAATTTAGCAACCCCATCCGTAAATTTAACAACCTCGTGTATGATTTACACAAGATACAGGTCTTAGACTGATACAAATTCATCAATCCAGCAACCTTGTTTATGAATTTATCAATCCCGTATAGAAACGCATGAACATAGCAACCTCACCTATAAATTTAACAACCCTATGAATTTTTATCAAAATGAATTTTTATCAACCTTTTGCACAAATTCATGAATTCAGATACCTCATCTATAAATCTAGCCACCTCGTCTATGAATTCATGAATTCGGCAACCCTGAATATAAATTTAGCAAACTCGTCTATGAATTCAGCAGCCATGCGCACAAATTCGTGAATTTAACAACCTCGTCTAAGCATTTAGCAAACACGTCTTTACGCTTCGCGTACATTTTGCCGTTCACGGAGTCCAATTTTAGTGACAATACGGGTATGGTCTATGCTCTCAGAGCTGCTCGTCACATTCAGCATCATGCTGGTCGACTCTTTCCTGTTCCTGTCAGCCTGACCTACCCTTCCAGCATGGTTTGGTTTGTCTGCTAGCCTGCCCTGCCTCTTTACCTCCCTGCAGCTCTCTGGATCTCGTGTAGCCCCTGAGGCCACGTCACTGCTGGACACAAGTGCAAACAGTCAAATGTCACAGCGGAGATCATCAGCTTCCTCGGGTGTAATGAGCTCTCTGTAGCACAGACTTGCAGCAAAACAAACAAACAAACAAAAACCAGTCAATTAACAAACTATGCATCTTTTCTTCCTTTAAACCAGGGCTGCATATAAATGACCGTTTTTTAAAAGAAGAAGAAGAAGAAAAAAAAAATCTTTAAACCGTCACGGTCTCTTGTTTCCGAAGTTGTCGTCCTATCTGGCAGCTTTGCATACACAATCGGCTCTTTGACTACTCCTGCAGCTTTGCTAATGCCTGCCCTTTTGTGCCCGCTAATTCCGCCCGGGATAAACAGGTTTTGTGCATGCAAAATTATTCGCGCTCGCATATAATTAGCCGGAGAAACAATTAGGCGTGTGAATAACAGTCCGCAGCGGTGCGTTATGAATTCTGGAGTGCGAGAATGAGGCGTTTGTGGATACCCAGGAAAGCAAAGCTTATCAAATAAAGCTTGATAAATGTGCACTGAATGAAACGAGTCAATCATTCTAATGTCCAAGAGGAGCCCTGAGGAGAATAAATAAGCAATCAGGACCTCATGTGGCGCGAGCAAATGAGCGTGAGGCACAATTAGGGAGGGTCACATTCACACGGGGGTCTGAGTACACCAAACACACTGATGAGATCAGACGCATGAGTGTGTGTGTGTGTGTGCGTGAGAGAGAGAGAGAGAGAGAGAGAGGGAAGGAGGGAGGGAGGAAAGTTGAGAAATGAACTCAAGATGGAGTCTACAGCACTCTAGGTCTACCATTTATCCCAGTTTTGGATAAAGTGGGCCCTTAAAAGTCAGAAAGGCAAAAAAAGATCAAAGTACAAATGTCACACACGGTGTAAGAAGAGGACGGCTGAGGAGAACGCGAGCAGGAGAACGCGGGCCCGACAGATGAACGGGCCCCACAGCACACGCTTTCAAAGGCAAATCAGAGTTATTAACTATTCAACCACATAAAGGAGGTGAAGGCGTGAAAGGTTGCGGACCGAAGCACTTTTGCTTCACTGCATTAAGAGCTGCTCCGGCCCTGTGTGAAAAGAAAATAGATTGCCTCCCAGTAAGACGGCTGTGTGTTTTGCCCCCCCCCCCGCTAATAACAGCAATCTGCTCTGAAAATCTAATCCCAAGTACCATTTACGCCACATCCGCATATAACTTCTGCCTGGAAAAGCGTAGAATACGAGTTTGAAAAAAATATATATTTTATTCCCTGATATCCAAATAAACAGGACAGGCTCTCTATCAGCCGGAGGGATGTTACAGCAAGTGAACCAGAAAGAGCAAAGTGCTAATGAATAGTGGGTTGTTGGTTGTTTCTTTTTTTTTTTTTTGGATGAAAGCATCTTATCAAAGCAATGTTCTTTTTATTTCTCTTTAAAACGTGCAGGGAAAGTGCCAGCAGTTTAAGGAAAGAGTGACTATAAACTGCTTAGGGCAAAAGTTTGCAGACCCTTATGCCAAAATAAAGAAGAGATTTAAAAAATAATAATAATAATTGAATCTAAAACAAGATGTCTCATGCATCAGGATTCACATTCTTAGTCCCATAGTGCATGTTGAGATATTAATAGTTAAACGATCACCAAGTGATCTCAGTGTCCGAATGTGCTGTTCTATAAATATAGCCTCAAGCAGCAATCTGCGGGGTCCAAGCACCTGGTGGCCAGTTCCACTGCCAAGTTAAATGGTGAATAGCGCACTTATATGGCGCTTTTATCCAAAGCGCTTTACACTGGTTCTCATTCACCCATTCACACACACACCGATGGTAGCAGAGCTGCCATGCAAGGCGCTAACTTGCCATCAGGAGCAACTTGGGGTTCCGTGTCTCGCCCAAGGACACTTCGGTATGTGGAGTCACGTGGGCCGGGAATCGAACCTCCAACCCTACGATTAGTGGACGACCCGCTCTACCACCTGATCCACAGCCGCCCACGTTACACTGAACACCAAAAGAAACCATAGATGAACATAATGTTCAAGCTTCAAGACAGTAACTCAATGCTAACCCTCTGAAATGCCTCACGAAACCTGATTGGCTAAAGATGGCGGCCATGTTTTTAAAGTAACCCAGTCTATCACGACAAATGTCAGCTAGATCGGATTTACGGTTCGCGAAAAACAGCTATTTTAGTGGCAGACGTCGTCGACGTCCTCCGAAGTGGATTCGTGTTCGTTCAGCTACAAGAGCGTTAGTGAGGTTGAGGTCGGGTGCTGATGTTGATGTGAGGAGGCTCCAGTTTCACTTCATCCTAAAGGTGTTCAGTGGGGTTGAGGTGAGGGTTGCGTCTAGAACACTCGAGTTCTTCCAAACTTAACGCACCATGTCTTCATGGAGCTCGCTTTGTGCACAGGAGCGTCGTCGTGCTGGAACAGGTTTGGGCTTCGTAGTTCCACTGAAGGGAAATTCAGTTTGCATAAGGAGATTTGAGATTTGTAAGCAATATAGCAGACACATGCCGATCAGTCTTTCTGGGGCGGAGCTTAATTTACTCAAACAGCTGAACGCCCCAAACAAACACTTCCTCACATTCTGTAGTAACTCAGTAACCCTCAGATGCCACCCGTTCACTGCCTTGTCCAGATCACGTTTGTAGAAGAGGGTCAAGACAAAAACGTTGCCTACATTTTCACCTTATTGAAGATTATGGGCGTTAAAAACCACTCGCCCCTTCAGATCATCTACGAGCAGTCAGTTATTAGACAGGCGGAATAAACTAGCGTCTGATCCGACCCATATACTTTACCCAGAATTTCAGCGTTTACCCTCTGGTAGAAGATTCAGGGTCCCAAAGTGCAAGCTGAACCGATATAAACATTCATTTGTGCCTGTGTCCATTAACCTTTTCAACGCCAGTATGCATGTAATGTAACGGTTGGGTTAGGCTACTTGGGTTACGCAATATGTTATTTGTGCAATGTACGCTATATATACGGGCTGGGCAATATCGAATATTTGCCACCATTGTGAGTAGACGTGAATGAGTGAATGGGTGTATTTACATACGCATCTGTCTTATGTACATGAGAGTTGTGTGTTGAGAGATGTTTATTTCATTGCTGTTGTGTTGTTTAGTAAAACTGCAGAACGGACACAAACGAGTCCAAAACGAATTTCCCTTCAGGGGCAATAAACGTATATCTTATCTTATCTTTTGTACGGGGAAGCAAGTATTATATTATAGTCACATTAAGAGATGCCTTCAAAATCAAATCAAGCACTTCACTTCCATATTTGTTCGAATTTAATCTCTCTCTCTCTCTGTCTCTCTCTACTTACAGGCCTGCAGGCTTTCTGCACGTCCTCGAACATTAACTGAGCTTCATTTAGTCACACGGCTACACTGAACGAGCAGAGTGTGTTAATGTGTGTGTATAATTTTCCATCCCTGTGCTCTCTGGTTTCTGTCTCTCTCTGAATGATTAGTCAAGAGAGTCGCAGTCTCCGGGGTGATTATCCACTTAATGCTCCAGTAACCATTTTCCCCCATGAAACTCAGTAAAGTTTAGTAAAGTGTAGCACTGACATTAACACGGATGAAGGTACGGGATGGTGTGTGTGTGTGTGTGTGTGTGTGTGCAGACAGGATGTGATGGGAGCAGTTAGTGAACCTGGTACCGGGCCAGAACCCAAATGGGTTCTGCCGTGTTGGAGATCCTTAAGGGAAAAGCCGATTTTGCGTCTGCCATGTCGAAAGAGAAAGTTTTCCGAAGTTCTCCTTTACAATTACACATCTTTAGAGAAGATAAGGCGAATGTCCATGGCGCAGAATCACGTCGGTGAAACGCCAGGGCTTAATCGGCTGCCTAATGGACCTAGTGCATCACATACCGCTGTTTATTAAAGATAAAAGGCACACACGTAATAGAAACGGTTCCTCGCGAACTTTTTTACGTAGCTTTCTAATAGGGTTCAACGTTGAACTTTTTTTTTTTTTTTTTTTTTAATCATAGGGTTGAAAGAAGAATCTCGGCTGAAGGGGCTCCACACAAAGAGATGAAAGATTCCACTAGATGGACAATCCAGAGAACGTTTCATACTGTAGATAAATGCGAGAGTGAAGACAGGTGAGCTTTGGTGTTTGCTTATCCAAGTAACAAAAGATAAAAAATAAATAAAACGCCTAAATAATAAAAGAAAACTAAACTACTAACAGCATTATAGAAGAGATTGGAGTCTCTCCAGTCGTTTAATGCGCCTTAAGAATTAATGCCAGAACACCTGGCATTATTTAAAGAATAAGAAAAATAAAAAAGCCAGTCAACACAAACCCGTAAATTACGATAAATAAAACGAATCGTTTAATTATGACAAAAGAAATGCCGCTTAGTCGCAAACCGTAAACAAATGCCTCAGCTGACAGAAGATAATATTGCTTATTATTATTATTATTATTATTATTATTGGCATAAAAAGAGAGTTAAACAAACTTCCACTTCTGCCTTTCAGCCTTTACCCTGATTGTTCATTTCATGCTCCCAGGTGTCTGTGCACTTGACCTTTTATGGAGTTTTGTGGGCGTCACTACATGCAAATGAGCCGTGTCGGGAACGCGCTTTGCACTTTACGGATGATAAACATACTCACACAAGTGTAAAGATCATCAGCCTTTCTGAAAGTTTTGCAGAACATTTTAGTTTGGTTTGGCTGACGGAAATAGTTTAAACACGTCTTTATTTCATATTTCAGACAGCAGACATCAACACCAGGAGCACAAAAAGTGCCGGATTTCTTACATTTTTTTTTTCTTTTTTTAAGAACAGATCACAGATATACTGTAAATGCTGTCTGAAAGCTCAGAGTCAGATGAAGAGATGTGGTGGTGATGGTGTGAACACTCACAGTGCAGGAGGCTGACGGCTGTGCAGCGGCTCACTCACGCTCTGGGTCTGAAACGCCTGCAACAAACAAACAAACAAACAAACTAACAAAGCAGTGAACACAATTATAGTACATGAACAACTCTCTGAAGGTTGTAAATCATCCAGGTCATAGCAGTAGTACCGCTCAATAAATAAATTCATCAATAAAATATAACAACTTCATAGTATCACAATAGAGAGACTCTTTGGCTAAACAACACACACGGAGAACTTTTGTTCTTGACGAGACGTTGAGACGTGAATTCTCCTTAGTTGCTCGGTGGAGGTCATAAACTCACCCAAACTTCATTTTCAAGACTTCAATCAAAAATTGCTTGACTTCAAAGCCCCCTCGCAACGGTTAAACAGAAAACGGCACATGAACACGGCACGATATGACACTTTAACCTCAGTTCGAAATTCAACTTTCTTGAATATGCTAATAATTTTTTTTTTTTTTTTTTTAAAAACACCCACAATCTAACATGTATCCTTTCCCCAACCTCTTGGCCTGGATTTGCATACTGGAACATTTCATGATGCAATAACATTCTCCTGTCACTTGTTCATCGCCAATGACTTTTCAATCGCTTTCCAAAACCTTCTCCACAAAAGATTATAAATATACAGGTGCGATCAAAATGATTCGACCCCCATTGCAGGTTTATTGTGAAAACGTACGGACTTTCAGCGGTTTGCGATGAACACAGCAAACAAAAGCAAATGAAATCGTTCAACACGATGAGTGCTTCAAGTGGTTTCTCCAAATTCAACTGAAAATGCAACTTATAATGATTTCTCCAGCCTCAAAATGATTCACCCCCTTCATGGCGAGCATCTTTAGTACTTAGTAGAGCTCCTTTCGCTGTTATGACCTGCTGTAAACGAGATGCAGAGCTTCTGGCAGTGTTCCTGAGGAATCTTCTCCCGTTCCTCATGAGCAACGGCCTCCAGTTCAGTAATATTCTTCTTCAAATCCCACCAGAGATTTTCTATGGGGTTCAAGTCAGGTGACTGTGACGGCCCTGTAGAATCTTCCAGAACTTCTTCTGCAATCAAGCCTTGGTGGAATTTGAGGTACACTTAGAATCATCGTCCTGTTGGAAGGTCCGATGATGCACAAGCTTCAGCTTCCTCACAGACGGTGTGAAGTTTTCTCCTAGGACTTCCTGATACTTCAGTGAACCCATCTCGCCTTCCACACGCTGCAGGTTTCCAGTGCCGGAGGATGCAAAGCAGCCGCAGAGCATCACCGAGCCACCACCATGCTCGACTGTGGACAGAGTGTTCTTTCTTCATCCTCAGACATACCGGTGAGCACCGGTGAGCTGATCCATCATGCAGAAAAGTTCCCGTTTTATTTCATCGCTCCACAGAACAGAATCCCAAAACTTCTGTGGATTATTTATATGATTTTGAGCGACTTTTCTTGTGCTTTTGGGTCAGTAGCGGTGAACGTCTTGGAGTTCTGGCATGGAAACCTTCTGCGTTTAGTACACGCCTTACTGTGCTCACTGAAACCTCAGTGTCTGTTACACCAGGTCTTGCTGCAGGTCTTTTACAGTCACTCGAGGGTTTTTCACAACCTGCCTTCTCAGAAATCTGCTTGCAGCCATCAATATCTTCCGTTTTCTGCTCCGTCCAGGTATTTAATAATTTTTCTACCCCTAGCCAGTTCAGGTATTTCATGTGTTCCAGCTCAAGCACACCTGCTGCAACTAATGAAGCCCTTGATTAGCTTGGGACAACACCTGTTCTGCATATTCGTGCTGTTGTGAGGGATTCTATCCAGGGGGGTGAATACTTTTGAGACTGGAGAAATCATTATACGTTGCATTTTCAGTTGAATTTGGAGAAACCACTTGAAGCACATTTGAATTGCTTTTGTTTGATTTGTTCATTGCAAACAGCTGAAAGTTTGAGAGAGAGAGAGAGAGAAACAAATATGATGTAAATATACCTTGCATCTCTCTGCCTCCATTCTTTGCTCATCGAGCTCCGCCCTCAGCCACCGGATCTCCGCCTGCAGCTTCTCCAAGTTCTCCTGCAGATGACTGGGAGAAGAAACGACTTGTTTCTACATCTGCACGACACTACTCATCTCTCACACACACACACACACTGTTTAAAACACTAGCAGCTCTTACTCTTTTTCAGCTGTGAGGTGGATGATCTTCTTGCTCTGGTCTCTGATCTTGAGGCCGAGCTTCTCGTTGGCCTGCCTGGTGAGACGCAGTTTACAAGCGTTGACCACATTCGAGATATTTTCACTTGGCAGTGTATAAGTATTCGACCAGCTGTGATGAGATCTTACTTTTGCTCTTTGACCCACTGGTTGACGTTGGTGACCACCAGCTCGCTCTCTCGGTGCAGACGGGAACTATCAGTACGGGCGTCGCCCAACGCCTGCCTCAACACCTCCACCTCACTCACAGCGGCCCTGTACTTCTGTTCTAAAGAGTCCAGCTCAGTGTGTAACGTGTCCAACTGTACAACACACACACACACACGGGTTAACATGAAGGCTTCAGAAGGCTTCTGAAGAAAGCTTGTGTGTGTGTGTGTGTTTAACCTGAGCTACTTTGGAGCGGTAGTTCTCTCTGAGGGAGGCTACCTCCACCTTCAGGAGCACCAGTTCTTCCTCTCTGGACTGCAGGGTGACGAGCTGCTGCTGACCCCAGAGCTGAGAGCGCGCCAGCTGGCCGTTTAACTCCGCCAGACGCCCCTCAAACGCCCGAGTCTGAAAGTAAAGAGAGTTATCAAGTCGAACCGTCTAAACTCGTCTGTTTCAGAGTCGTGCGCATGCGGCGAGGAACTAATACTGAAATTACTAACGGGGTCCTCAGTATTCAGATCTTTCTTTGAGCTGTAAAAAAGAAAAGAAAAGAAAAATTCACTCTCTCTCAATAAATCCGTATAAAAACGGATATAAACAAAGAGCTCAGTTTGTAATGACACTAAATAAGCTCGATAGTTATGGGAAGATGACTGTATATTTAACAAGTGTCTCTGGTGTGAAATAAATCGGTGTGAAAATGTCAACTTCAATTTAGAGAATTTTTATTAGCAGCTAGCGAACTGCTGAGCTAAGTGTTAGACTGACAGAGGGGAGTGTTAACGAGGGTAAAGATGTAGAGATGTTCCTAGCCCATCAATAGTTGTTTCCTGGGTGTAAATAAGTAAGTAAATACATAAACATGTCTTCCTACGTTGATCATATTTAATTGTTTACGTGTCTAGAGATACGGTAGCTGTAAGGTTACGGCCGTGGGGTCGGCTGTGGCTCCAGAACCCGTCGCACGAGTGTCCTTGGGCACGGCACCGAACCCCGAGTTGCTCCCAAGTGTGTGTGTGAATGGGTGAATGAGAAAGTGCAGACCATTTAATGTACTATGCGTATGAATTATTATATATAAAATACCAGATTCCACATGAGCATGAAATCATTTTTAATTGACTGCACAGCAATATTATCCTAGACATTCTCAGTCTTTAATAACGAGACATAGACGTGTAAGGTAGACAGTCAGGTTCGTCTGTGTGTGTGTGTGTGTGTGTGTGTTTCTGAGAGAGAGAGAGACAGAGAGAGAGAGAGAGAGAGAGAGAGAGAGCGGGAAAATGTGTGGGAGAATATCGAGAAGGTCTCACAATGACCTTTACACAATCCCTGAGCACGTGCGATGTAGAAGAGAGCCAATAAAGGTAATGAAAAAAGTAAAGGCAATTAAAGTAGTGAGAGCGCTCTGTGTGTGTGTGTGTGTGTGTGTGTGTGTAGGTTCAATGACAGAAGCATAGGCACAGAAAGCACACAGAGAATTGTGCACACAAACATGATTACAAAATATTTGGTCTATATATATATATATATATATATATATATATATATATATATATATATATATATAGGCAGGCAGTCCAAACACACACACACACACTCTTCAAAATGAGAAGTGCTATAAATGCAAACATGTAGAAATACAGCTTCCTGGTCTTTTCTCATTATTGGTTCGCTCCGACTCCCCCTGCGTGCTGCCGCGTTCCGCACAACCAGCGGTGATCATTAGTGGCCTCGCGCCGGTCCAGCTACAGCACGAGCAATTATTTTTAAATGGCAGAACTGAAAACAGACAATTGACACACGGCACACACACCCAGCACCGGTCATTAGTCCTGCAATCGGGGCAGAGAAGAAGCGGCTCCGGATGCGGTTTCTGCTCCTGATTTTTATTATTATTATTTTTTTAAGCCCGAGGAGTTTGCTGACCACAAAATGACAAGGCTGCTTTTCCTCGACCAATTAAAGCAGGGCAGAGAGTGGGCCTGCGAGCGCGCAACACTGACAGCACTTAAAGAGGATGATGTGAAGGCTGAGAGAGAGAGAGAGAGAGAGAGAGTCCAGATGACTGAACTGACCGGAGTTCACTCCACTTCCACACTCCGATCGATCCTCCGTGTCAGACGTCCGCACCGTATTCACATCAACAACTCGCAGAGGAAACAACGGGCCGCTCAACATAGCGCGGTGTGAGATAATACGAGAACATACAGCTGAGTTTTGTCTATTTAATATTCATTTATAGCGGCGAGACATCTACCTTGCATAAGTATTCACCCCCCTACATCTTGTAGTGAACAGAAACAGAGACTTAATTCGAGATTAAGTGTCATGATTTTATACAAAACAGACAAATCTATATTACACGCATCTAAAGTAAAAGCTGCGATTGCATAAGTATTGAACCCTGTTGCTGTTTAAAAAAAAACAAACAAACAAAAAAACATAACATACACCTGTTTCTGGCAGACCCCAGGGATTACTAGAAAACATACCCAAGCAAACAGCATTATGAAGACCAGGCGGTCTGGTTCAATACATACACTTTGGTTTAGCACCCACGCTGTGATTTACTACACCTGGAGGTCCTTGTTTGGATGGTGAGTCTCAACAAGTAGTTCATCAACATTATGCTTTACTCTTATAAAATCTCTATCAAAACTAATATGAGGAAAACTGGTTTCGTATGATATATATATATAGTATTTTGGACTGTGTGTCTCATTGCCCGTAACTGGTGTTATACGTGAGCATCGTGTTGATTCTTCTGCGAGTATCTCAGAGATCTGAACTCATCACACGCAAACCTCAGTTACACAGGGGTTCTACACGACGTGATGTGATGTAATTCACACAGTTACGGTTCACAAATCGTCCACGTGTTCTGGAGTCACGTGTCTCGTAGGAAGGCGGCGTCTCACCTCGTCCTGAGAGAGGCGGCTCTGACTGCGCAGCTGCTGCAGCTCTGTACTCAGCTCTGTGTTTCTCTCTTCCCGCTGGATCAGCCGCTGCTGCAAGCGTGTCATCTCCTGACTACGCTCAGCCTGCTACACACACACACACACACACACTGTCAGGAATTTATTCTATTTCTGTTGACTTGTGTATTAAGTTGAGAACCAATCTGAGGCTTTCATTAATACAATTAATAATAATAATAATAATAATAATAATAATAATAACAATAATAATGATAATAACAATAACAATAATAAATATTTATTATTAACAACAGTTTTTATTATTAACAATAATAATAGCATCAGCAGCACTTTAAGTAATAGTAATAGCAGTATTAGTAGTAATACCAATAGTAATAATAGTATTAGTAATATTAGTAGAAGCAAAAGTAATAGTAGCAACAGTAGTAGTAGTAGTAATAGCAGTAGAAGTAGTAGTAGTATTAGTACTAATAATAGTAATAGTAGTAGAAGTAATATTAGTGGTAATAGTAGGAGTAGTATTAGTACTAATAGTATTAGTAGTATTAGTGGTAAAAGTAGTAGTAACACTAGTAGTAATAGTAGTAGTAGTAACAGTATTAATAGTAACAGTAGTAGTAGTAGTAGTAATAGTAGTAGTAATAGTAGTAACAGTAGTAGTAACAGTAGTAATAGTAGTAGTAGTAATAGTAGTAGTAATAGTAATAGTAGTATTAACAGTAGTAGTAATAGTAGTAGTAACAATAGTAATAGTAGTAGTAATAGTAATAGTAGTAGTAACAGTAGTAGTAATAGTAGTAGTAGTAGTAACAGTAGTAGTAATAATACTAGTAGTAATAGTAGTAACAGTACTAATAGTAATAGTAGTAGTAATAGTAATAGTAACAGTAGTAGTAATAGTAGTAGTAGTAACAGTAGTAGTAACAGTAGTAATAGTAGTAGTAGTAATAGTAGTAGTAATAGTAATAGTAGTATTAACAGTAGTAGTAATAGTAGTAGTAACAATAGTAATAGTAGTAGCAATAGTAATAGTAGTAGTAACAGTAGTAGTAATAGTAGTAGTAGTAGTAACAGTAGTAGTAATAATACTAGTAGTAATAGTAGTAACAGTACTAATAGTAATAGTAGTAGTAATAGTAGTAGTAGTAATAGTAGTAGTAGTAGTAATAGTAATAGTAACAGTAGTAGTAATAGTAGTAGTAACAGTAGTAGTAATAGTAGTAGTAGTAATAGTAGTAGTAGTAGTAATAGTAACAGTAGTAGTAATAGTAGTAGTAGTAATAGTAATAGTAGTAGTAATAGTAGTAACAGTAGTAGTAGTAACAGTAGTAGTAATAGTAGTAGTAGTAATAGTAATAGTAACAGTAGTAGTAATAGTAGTAACAGTAGTAGTAGTAACAGTAGTAGTAATAATACTAGTAGTAGTAGTAACAATACTAATAGTAATAGTAGTAGTAACAGTAGTAGTAATAATACTAGTAGTAATAGTAATAGTAGTAGTAATAGTAGTAACAGTAGTAGTAGTAACAGTAGTAGTAATAATACTAGTAGTAATAGTAATAGTAGTAGTAATAGTAGTAACAGTAGTAGTAGTAACAGTAGTAGTAATAATACTAGTAGTAATAGTAATAGTAACTAATAGTAGTAGTAACAATAGTAATAGTAGTAGTAGTAACAATACTAATAGTAATAGTAGTAGTAACAGTAGTAGTAATAGTGGGAGTATTTCAGGCTATAAGGTATAAAATGTTGGATATATTTTAACATATTCACTGCTGGTTCTCTTTAACGCTGTAACACACTTGATCCCATTTTTCACTGATCCCAATTAATTAAGGAAAGTTTATTTTAAAGCAGCTGTGAACCTCTTGGCTGAAAGTCTGGATGCGAGCGTCTCTCTCCTGCAGCTGCGTCCGCTTGTCCGCCTCTTCCTCCTGCAGCCTGAGGGTGGCGCTGTGTAGCTCACACACCCGCTCCTGCAGCTACACACACAGAAAGAAAGAACGAAAGACAAAACGACAGGTGACAATCACTCGTGGGGTATCTCGGGTCTTTATCACGTGTACCAGAGCGTTATTTAAAGCTGACAGCGGGAGGATTTGCTCGCACGCTGATCAGATGACAGATACAGTCTGTTATGAGTGACAGATATTAAACTGGAATTACGGAGAGACATTTCCAGATGTAAGTGAGTAAGGAACCGCATCAGATCTGTTAAACCTATTAAACATGTAGATTTAAGTCGCATACAGATGAGCAGTCAGCTGATTGATGTGCTTCGCTTCTTGAGAGGGGGAAAAATAAATAAATACATTTTCAGGATCTATGCAGGTCTGGGTCACATTCAGCTAAATCATTCCCTGAGTGATCTGGAAGTAAACACTATGATTTGGAGGGAACCTAATTGAATTGGTACGGTATTACCCGTGGAAATACGGCCGGAGAGTAATAAATGTCATACATCTCATTAAAAAAAAAAAAAGCATTGTTTTAATGAGATGCAAATCTGCATGAACATCAATTTTTATAAATATCCATAAACAGCAAACACGTCTGTATGTAAATGTTGCCATTTAACACACACATCTTTTCCATTGCTCCCGATTTAGGGGGGCGTCGTTACGGTATGTACGAGTTTCACAGCTCTGTATTTGTATTTGCAGGCTAATTAATAGGCTAGCTGATGCTGGTGATGGACAGATTGTGGTCGTTATGGTAACGTGATATATTTTAACAGCGAGCAAAACGACGATCGAGACTCTCTTAACCAAACTCCACTCACCGCCACGTGTAACGAACGAGAGCGAGCGAAATAGTTACTCAAGTTAGATCATTTTGATGAAACTGGAAAGACGTGGGGGCGTGTCTAATTTGCATATACATGCATATTCATAGATCCGGGTTTGTTTGTTTTTAATAAGGGTAAAGGTGGAGAGATTTTCAGTGAATTATTTTTCTTGATAGATTAACAATCGTATGTTTAAACATGGATTATGTGAAACGAATAGTATGTGTATACTGTGTGTGTGTGTGTGTGTGTGTGTGTGTGTGTGTGTGTGTGTATACCTGGTTTCTGACTGTTTCTAGGTCAGTTCTGAGCTGATCTCTCTCAGCCTCCAGGCTGTCCTCTCTCTGACGTGTCCTCTGTACCCAATCCAGCTGTTCCTGCTGCCGGGCCTGCTCCTGTGCCAGCTCCACACGCAGAGCCTGAGCCATCACTGACTGTTCCCTCAGCTTACACACACACACACACACACACACAGCATCTTCCATACTCTCTTATCCACAGTGATTTACAGCAGTGTTTGGTTGTTTAGTTGGAAGAGAATGTCCTTATGCTAATGCACATTAGCCCGAGTCTGAATATATCACACAATGAGGTAATGCAGAAATGGGAGCAAATGCTATAATGGTTTCTGGGTGGGAAAAAAAAACTGGGTAATCTAGAAAAAAATTAAGATGAGAAGTGGGTGTATATGAAGCAGAATTGGAAGAGATGTATCATGAACGATGTGTGCGAGTCTATTTGGCCATTTTATTGATAATGAAGGAACTATTTTGTATGTAGCATCGAGGATGTACAGCTACAGAAAGTCAGTGGGGAGCAGAGAGCAGACAGTGTGAATGTGTGTGTGTGTGATGCCCTGCAACAGGGTATTCCTGTCTCACAACCAGGATAAAGCGCTTACTGAAGATGAATGAATGAACGGATGACAGCTATCACTAGCTAGCAAAATCGCTTACGGCCGCTTTAACGCAAGTCAGTACTGATTAACACGGACGAATGGGATGTTTTACGGTGGCAAAAACTTCCTGTTTTCCTTGTCCGACGAGGATGAGGACGAGGTTGCGATTACCTGCTCCTGCATGTGTGTAACGGTCTCTTTGGTGCTGCTCAGCTCGTCCTGGAGCTCCTGGTTCTCCTGCTGCAGCCGTAAAGCCTCGTGCTGGGTGCTGAGCTGAGCCTGCCTGCTGCTGCTGGCCTCCAGTTTCACCTGTTCCACCTGAGTCCTGCAGGCCAAACTAGGAGTATCATACCTGTACATATATATCACGGTGTATAGGATTTCTGGTGCATAAATGAGACTCAAATCTGTACAAGAGAAATGAGTGTAGAACATTCCACGATCACAGGACTAGAGTGTGTGAGTGTTGTGAAAAAGCTGTATTTTCACCACCGCTTATCACAATACGGTCCACACTTCCTCCACAGCATCTAATTTGCTGTAATTCTCTCTCTCTCTCTCTCTCTCTCTCTCTCTCTCTCTCCCCGCTGTTTAATCAAGCTCGAGGAAGCTCACTCTGTCTTAATTGGAGCACGATGCCGTGCAGAAACGGTGAGCGCGGCAGAAAAAGGTTGTTGGTTGTAATCAGACAAGGCAAGCTTAAACGTTTAATGAACGAGCCCTGGAGCTAATTAGAGGTGGGCGGAGGATGAGCTCAGCCACCGATGGAGCATGAGGGCCTGAATCACGGCTCAGGAAGCGTCAGCTGGAGCGGCTAATCCAATTAAAGTCCCATCTCTCGCCCTCGTTCTCTTTTTATCAGCAACTCAAAATGAGCACGGCGTGTAAGAATCACTCCACGTACAGATGTGTCGCTCGTTCATCCTGATGTTCTACTTTCCGCTCGGTGGCTGGTCGCGCGTGGACACTCGGAAGATTTACACTTCCGAAGAACGTTTCGCGCCCCGTGTTTCAGTGGATAATCGCCTGGATAGTGTAGTTTTGCAGCCGAGATCTTCTGACTCTTCTGTACTCATTCACAATCTGCTCGTGCTGAATGTCTCAGCAGTTTGGGTCTTTACTCTTCTACACCTGTACACTGTACTGATGTTTCTCTTCTCACCCAGGAGAGGACGGTCGAGTCACGGTTTCTTCATCACGCCGTCTCAGAAACCTTTTCCTCGCCACTCCCGGCTCTGCTTCGTTCATCACGGATCTACATCTCTGTCTGAATTTCCGTCAATCTACCGTACTATGTGACGGTGCCTGCTGATAAAAGCGCTACAGCAGGGGTTCCCAAACGTCTGAACGTCTGCTCTTGGTATGAGCCCTGGGTTTCGGCTGTGAACGCGGCATTTGTTAAAAAGGATAAACCAACATGAAGACCAGAGAGCTGTCTATGGGAGAAACGGCAGCCATTTTGAAGCTGGAGAAGAAATGAGGGAAGGTCGATCAGCGCCGTTGCACGCGCGTTGGGCGTGGCCGATACAGCGGTTTGGAATGTCCTGAAAAAAGATGTGCGGCCAAATGGGAAGTGCGACCAAACATTAAGTGTTATTTACTTTAAGACTATCGGTTCCTACACATTCGCTCACCTAAAAATCGGGTGGTCTGCCACCAAAGGTGCCATATGTTTTAAGCTGTTTAACACGTCTACTGTAGACGTAAACCTGAGCAAACGAAAGCCGAAATTCTGATCTGTCGTCTCATATTCGTCTTCTCATCTCAAACCCAAATGTCTTCGCTGCATAGCGAATATTTTCAGAAGATACTGGAACTCAGACAGTTGAGAAAAGATTAGGAAGCGAGAACGAGACTGAGGGTGACGATGAGGTAGGTATATTATTATTTTTGCGATTAGGGGAGTGTGAGAAACTGAGCTTAAAACCCTGCTTTCCTTTATACAGCTCTCTCTCTCTCGCTCATTGACAAACCGACCACGGTAACAGCTAATCGATCCCCGGCGCGATTCCCTCGCCAGGATGATCAATATCCCTGGCAATTAGAATCCCCTATCTGCATGGCTGCAGGGACCTCGCCGCGTCTCCACGGCCCACGAACACCCGGGTTAGTCCTCAGCCTATCGCTTAATTACTAAATCCTGCGTAATGCGTATTGGCAGGCTGGCGGCGGCGCTTTAGCGTTAGCTCCTACGCCTGACTGAACAAGTGACCTTTGACAAACGGCTGGCTAAGACGCTGCCGCGTGTCGTCTCGCGATTGTTTAAACATCTGATCTCGAGGTGAGGCCGTGAACCGACGACGACCACGTGTGCGTGGAGATGTTCTGGCGGCTGAGCGGGAATTGGATTTCAGCATCTCCGAAAAATCGAATCTGTTAAATTATTGTGGAGAGGACCTGCTTTCTTTATTTTACAGTTCGTGTGGTACAGAATTCATCCGAATGTGAGATTCATCTGAATCTGCACTTACGTCACGCCGATATTCACCGATTGAGAGTGTGTCTGTGTGTGTGTTTGAAGTGCACCTGCAGTCGTGGAGCTCCTGCTCGCTGGATTCCAGTCTTTGTTGGACTCTCCTGAGGTCGGCATGAAGTCTCCTCTGGATCTGCTCAGCCCGGACCACCTCGGCTACTCGCTCCGCCAGCTGCTCCTGCGCTCGCTGATGCCCGCCCTCCAGCAGTAGCACCTTCTCCTCGTGACGAGCCAGTTCCTGAGCTGGAAGGCCAGCACACACACGCACGCAAATAGGGTATGGATGCTGTCCAGTCATTGTACAACATATTTATTCGACAGTTACTATTTTACAACTAATCATACGGTATACGATGGCCCGGCATTCTCACCGCTGTCTCTGCAGCTGCCCCGGGCCTCCTTCAGATCGTCGCGGATCTGCAGCAGCTGCGTGCGGAGCTTGCCGCACTCGTTCTCCCTCTCTCGCTTCTCTTTCTTGGCTTGCCGGAGGTCTGCCTGTAGAGCCTGAATGGTGGCGGCGTGCCTCTCTGCCTCCGCCGCCTTGCCTCGGATCTTATCTCGCGCCTGGACCAGGTCTGCCTCCGACTGCCTCAGGAGCGCGTCTCTTTTCTGCACGGCCTGCGGGACACGCCCACGCTTATTTACACCCTGGATAAGAGTTTCTTCTTAACGTCTATTCGTCACACAAGTGAAAAAAAAAAAAAAAAGGCGCCGATGTGTAACAGGTGACATTCGCAGTTCATATAACCGCATTTCCTCACGTGGGCGAGTTAAACCTCGGATCTCGGATGGTGCTGCATTACTAGTACGTGATTGACTGCATTTCTCAACTCCAACCAAATCCAAATAATTAAAGCTCGTTGGCATTGAAACACATGAACCTTGAATGTACTGTTGAAGGGCAGGAGCGAACATTTAGGATTTTTCATAAAACACGTAGCTGACTACACGGAGCAAGAGAAAAAGCTGGCCTTGTCAAAACTCTGTGTCTGCTTACAAGCCTTTGCTTACGATGTGTTTGTGTGTGTGTGTGTGTGTGTGTGTGTGTGTACCTGCTCCTTCTGTACACAATGCCTACGAGCCGCCTCGAGTTGTTCCTCCAGTTCGTTGACTCTGAGCTCCAGAGCGTCCACGTCAGCCTGTCTGCTCTGAGCCTCACACACAGCATCAGCCTGGAGCTTCCTCATCAACTCCTGCAGCCTTCGCACCTCTAACACACACACACACACACACACACGCACGCGTAACCGAGTGTAATCAGGGTCTAAAACGACAGGAAGGTTCAGCATTGTCTCCCAACGTCACGTCTTGTGCATGGTCTAATATCCCATGGGTAATAAAGTAAAAGAACAAAACAGAATGTCTGCTCATGGCTGCAGGGTTGCAGCACCTCTGGATCTCTGAAGGCGACGGGTGACATCGCTGCTGATGCAGTTTCCTCAAACTCTCGGGGAAAAGAGAGAGGGAAAAAAATCTGCTGCGTATTTTCATTTCTAATATTTAATCAGGTTTGAAAATGATCTGAGTGCACTTTTCTCTAGAATGTGCATCATGAGCGAGAGTGTGACGGACAGAGACGGGGAACGAGAGACGGGGAGAGAGAGAGAGAGAGAGAGAGAGAGAGAGAGAGAGAGAGAGACAGGAAGCGAGAGATAAAGATAGACAGACAGAAGAGTGAGTGAAAGAGAAGAGAGCCAGAAAGAATAAGAGAGACAAAGAGAAAAAGAGGGAGAGATAAAGAGAGATAGACAGAGAGACAGACAGAGAGAGAACTAGGCAGAGAGACAGACAGAGAGAGATAGACAGAGAGATAAACAGAGAGACAGACACAGAGAGAGAAACAGAGAAAAAGACAGCGCGATAGACAGAGACACAGACAGAGAAAGAGACAGAGAGATAGACAGAGAGACAGACAGAGATAGACAGACACAGAAAGAGAGTGAGACAGAGAGACAGACAGAGGTAGAGAGAGAAACAGTAAGAGAGACAGAGAAAGACAGATAGAGACAGAGAGACAGACAGAGATAGAGAGACAGAAAGCTAGACAGAGAGACAGACAGGGAGATGAGCAGAGAGTGACAGACAGAAAGAGAGAGAGTGAGGCAGAGAAACAGACAGAGAGA